>NW_026877698.1:0-22666 GCF_032173495.1 Musca vetustissima | reverse complement strand
TGTATGTTGTATATATATTGAAGTCGGTTCAGATTTAGAGCTATATCTATATCTTCAATAGGGTTCGTCCTTGGGCCAAATAAGTGACCTATGTCAAATTTCATCCAATTCGGATCATAAATGCGGCCTATACTTTGTTTACAATTTAACATAGACAGATAGACGGACGGACATGCATAAATCGACTCATAAAGTTATTCTACGCGTATTATCAGAAGGAACCATGTGTATACCACGTTTCCTTTTGCCTGTTACAAACATGTGCACAAACATAAATAGATTGACATTTTGCGTAATTATACCCTTCACCACACTGTGGTACAGGGTATTATGTCTTTGTGCATATGTTTCTAACAGGCAAAAATAATCGAGATAGACCCATGGTTCCTTTTGAGAATATGCATAGAATCACTTTCTGAGTCGATTTATGCGTGTCCGTCTGTCCGTCCATGTATTTTTGTTAACAAAGTACAGGTCGCATTTATGATCCGATTTGGATGAAATTTGGCACAGGTCACTTAATTGGCCGAAGGACGAACCCTATTGAAATTGGAGAAATCGGTCCACGTTTAGGCATAGCCCCCATATAAGGGTACCCCCAAATTTTCGGTATTTTGAGGTTCTTGAGCGCGTTTTTTAACTGAATTCGCTGAAATTTTGTACTTTGTGTTCTTATTGGGTAGCAAATCTCCCTACCAAACATTATAAATAAAGGTCAATTTTTTTCGGAAAGCCCCCATATAAGGGCACCCCCAATTTTCGGTATTTTCGGGTTTTTGGGCTCGTTTTATAACTGAATTCGCTGAAATTTTGTACATTGGGTTCTTATTGGGTACCAAATTACTCCACTAAAAATTATAAATATAGGTCCAGTTTTTCTGGTAGTCCCCATATAACGGTGCCCCAAAATTTTTGGTATTTTGGGGGTTCTGATCGGATTTTTCGACCAAATTGACTGTAATTTAGTACGTCTAGTTCTTATTAGGTAGCACATCTCTCCACTATAAATTATAAATATTGGTCAATTTTTTCTGGTAGCCCCCAGGTTATGAGGTTCTTGAACCAAGTTCTTTTTTCTGGTACAGGGTATTATGTTTTTGTGCATATGTTTGTAACATGCAAAAATAATCGAGATAGACCCATGGTTCCTTTTGAGAATATGCATAGAATCACTTTTTGAGTCGATTTAAGCACGAAATTTGGCACAGCGTAGCAAATTAGGTCTAGAATGATGTGTGTAAAGTTTCCTTAAAATCGGTTCAGATTTATATATAGCTCCCACATATACTTTCGTCAGATTTAATGTAAATGGTGCACCAAAGTCCCTATATATCTTTCGATTTGCACGAAATTTGGCACAGCGTAACAAATTAGGTCTAGAATCATGTGTGTTAAGTTTCCTGAAATCGGTTCAGATTTAGATATAGCTTCTATATCTGACCAAATGAACAATTTATTATCGGTTGCAGAATGACGTGTTTATGGTTCCAATTTCATTTTACTGCTCCTTTAAAAATGCGACCTCTGTTAGGATTCATCTGTTGAATATACTCAAAGTGGTGAAGGGTATCATATAGTCGGTCCCGTCCGACTTTACTACTTTCCTTACTGGTTTTATTTTGTACATTGACAGTTTTTTATTTGGTTGTGAATTTGTCGAAAAATATTAGAATTGTTTTTTAAAGAAAGATACGTATTTTGTGAGCGATACAATTCTGTAAATATAATAGGTAACAATTGAATTTAGAATAAGTAAGAATGCCAATAAATTTGACCGCGTCAAACATTCATGAAATCATTCAGAAGAAAAAATATGCTGAACAAAATCGCCTGAAAACTACATCAATCCTATAATATCGTCACAATTTTGAAATGAAGTTCTCTATCCACTATTAATGCCAATGATGAGAAAATTCGAAGGTAAATTGTAACAACTACCTGAAATGAAATCGCTATCAAATGTTTGGAAAATAGGCGATGCTATATATGAAATTTCCGATCAAGCGGAGCATATGAGTAAGTCTATAGAAATATTTTTTTCGCTTTGAAATATAGTGAACATTGAAATTACCTCATTACATCCATTGGTGATAAAGAACTTTTAGTTCCGTTTTTATTAATTTATTTGGCGTAAGTTTGTTGTGTGACTTTTAAAATGTATTTATGGTCAACTTTTAATCCGAAAAATACTAATCTGAAAAATGCAAAAAGTGAACCTATACTAAAATTTTTCAATAGGTTTATTATTATCAGTTAGGTAGACAATATAGTCCACTTTTGAACTGGTACTATGGTGGAGAACCTCTCCAAAAAAAAAGTTCTTCCGGGCCGAACTTACCTTCATTTTATCCATATTGAGTATGGACATTCAATAATGATTTTCATTATTCTACTTTCGGGAAATCACCTTTGTTTACAAAAGGTCCAAATGTACCAGAAATAGCTGGAACTACTAGAAATCAATAAATATCACTATTCGAAATTACCTCAAATACGGCAAAATATACAGAATGTATTCAATAAAGCCCTTCTAGGAGTTCTAGCAATTTAGGGTCCATTTCGACATTATTTTAACCAGTAAGGAAAGTAGTAAAGTCGGACTGGGCCGACTATATGATACCCTTCACCACTTTGGGGATATACTACATATGTGTATTTACAGATATAGTCTTTTCGAGGGAACATTCACATGAAATTGAACGTACTTAAAAATGCGATCTTTACCTATAAGTAAACCGGCTAACATCAATCCTTACACATTCTGCAATCTATTCCATACTTTTTAAATAGACTTTAAGCAAACTTTACTCACGCTATTTGGTATGCTTCACTGTTTAAAATGTAATATCAATCAAGCAGCCATTGATTATTTGGTTTACAATCAACATGAATAGGTCGAAAATATATTTGGAAGCTATGCTATATCTAAATCTGAACCGATTTCAAGGAAACTTGCAGAGATTAATTTATACTAATTTCAGTACGTTTGGCCAATCGGCCTAGCTATGGGTCTTTAGTACACAATTTACTTAAAATCGGACGAAAGTTTATATAGGAGCTGTATGTAAATCTGAACCAATTTCAAGAAAACTTGACACACGAAAGGTTATAGTAACTTCAGTACATTGTACAAAATTTTGTGCGGGTCGGCCAATCTTTTGTTCTTTAGTGCACAATTTACATTAAATCGGACGAAAATATATATTGGAGCTATATCTAAATCTGAACCGATTTTCACGAAACTTAGCACACATCATTCTGGACCCAATTCAGTGCCCTATGCCAAATTTCGTGCAAATCGAAAGATATATAGGGACTGAGGAGACCCATTTACCTTAAATCGGACGAAAATATTATACGGAAGCTATATCTAAAACTGGACCGATTTTCGCGAAACTCAGCACACATCATTCTAGACTTAATTCAGTACTCTGTGCCAAATTTCATGCAAATCTAAAGATATATAGGGACTTTGGTGCACCATTTACTGTAAATCGGAAGAAACTATATATGGGTGCTATATCTAAATCAGAATTGATTTTCTCGAAACTTGGCACACATCATTCTGGACCTAATTCAGTACTCTGTGCCAAATTTCATGCAAATCGAAAGATATATAGGGACTTTGGTGCCCCATTTACCTTAAATCGGACGAAAATATATATGGGAGCTATATCTAAATCTGAACCGATTTTTCCCAATTTCAATAGGGTTCGTCCTTGGGCCAAATAAGTGACTTGTGCCAAATTTCATCTAAATCCGATTATAACTGCGACCTGTACTTTGTTTACAATTTAACATCTACAGACGGACGGACGGACGAACATGCATAAATCGACTCAGAAAGTGATTCTATGCATACTCCCAAAAGGAACTATGTGTCTATCTCGTTTTCTTTTGCCTGTTACAAACATATGCACAAAGACATAATACCCTGTACCACAGTGTGGTGAAGGGTATAAATATGAAGCTGATTATCCCAATGTAGAAAAAACCAGTGAGCAGAGCAGTATAGTCGGAAGGGGCCGACCTTATGATACCCTACACAGCTACCTCGAAAATCTAACTTTTTGCGGTTTCATATTCATGGCGTGGGCAATATTTCGCGATATTTGCACCCTCTTGACCGACTAGAGGTCAACAAATATTACTAATATTCAGCACAGCCCTTCTAATTACTTGTTAAGATTCCCTTCACCATGGGTTGTGTTGAGATGTTCGGATTTCTATTGTGGACTGTAGATCGACTCAAAAAAAAAACATAAAAATAAAGTTTTTGATTCTTTTCATCCCAAAATTATTATCTGATCTGATTAACATATTTGGTATCAATTTAAAGGCCAACCACTGCTCTTGGATAAAATGTCAATTTCTCGGGTCAATCAGGAGTAAATATATACGCCATAGAATAGAAATTTTGTAATTATTCACATAAAAGTAAGGGTCCATTTGACCCGCTAAATATTGATCAATCTTTATCAAAACAGACATGCTTATTCTTTGGCCCGATCCCCTTCTCCATGTAAAAATTAGCGATGTTTGGGCCATAAAATATTAAGTATTTGGTCCATTTCATCCCCTAAATATTATCCGATCTTTACCAAAAACAATAGGGGTCTTCATTGGCCACAACACGTCCTACATGCAAAATTTCGTGAAGATTGGTCCATAACTGTAACCATAATCGTGTTTACAAATTATAATGGACAGACGGACGGACTGTCTAGATCGACTCAGCTAGTCGAGATATGACCTAATATAACTAAAGGTGGGTCTGGGACCAATATTTCGCGCGTTACAAACTCTTGGGGCTGCACAAAGCTATAATACCTTGACAACATAGTTGTGTAGGGTATAAAAAATAGTTATTAGAGATCCCCAAGTCCAAATTCGAAATTAAAAATTATATCTGATGATAATTCTATGATAATTTTTAATGTTCAAAGTAAAATACAGACCATACGTTACATGACTCTATTTTATTTCAATTATTCTTTCAATGTAAAAATGACATTTTTATCAGTTATGAACTTTGTCTATGGAATTTGATTTAAAATGATTCATAAGAATTACAAATAGCTTTTATATAAATGTTTTGCTAGATGTCGATGTACACCACGTAATTAATAAATTTCAGTTTTAGAAGAACATATAGCATATATTCAATGTATTATAGATGTGCTGCTATACAAGTTCGATGAAAGATTACAGTGGGGTATTGAATAAAATCTGCATGATATTCCTTGCCACCAAATTCCTAAGTTCATCCAGAGCCACTATATCCTAAAATTCTTTTTATGTTTCAACAAAATTTTTCTCATTAATTTCTTTCCATTTTCGTGAAAAGCGACAAACATCTTCAAATAAACTTAAAAAGTTATTAAAATTATTAAAAACTTACTGTTCACAAACAAAAAACTGCTTCTTTGTACAAACTAAAATGATGCAATGCACTTAAGGACACTTAACAAACTCATCAACCACATTTGCCATAAATTTTTAACGATTTCAAAATAAATTAGTCCAATTTATATGGAAAAATGTGAATTATTTTTTTGTTTGTTCATGCCACTGCTATTCAAGTTTGCATGTGTATGTGTGAGGCCCATAAAAGCAGAGAGTAGGATAATTAACAATGTACATTTATTATAAAAAAAGAACGATGTAGAAAATGCACACAGATGAAGCCGAACAAGGACTTCTTGTGCAAATATAGAAAATATGGTATTCACATACACATTCATTCATCCTCATATGCGCATAGAGATACATACAAATATACGCAAATGCACATTATTGCTGATGCTGTTGCAAATTGAACCCAACCAAAATCACTTTGTATTCTGACATCTCATATACATATGCCAAATGCATATGTACTGAAATTACGTGGGAGTAGTGTCATTATATATACATAGCCACTTTGTGTGTATATATGACCGCCAGCAATCATCAACCACCAGCAGCAGCACCATCACCACCACCCTCAATAACAAATATGACCAAATTTGCAAACGGATATGCAAAACGGTTTCATCGCATCGCATATGTGTGTATATGTGTTATATCTCAGACCATCATCAGGCGACATGGAGTGCGCGTCAGATATACGTTGATCCATTTTAAACTCAAATGGACAAACAGGCGGACAGCTTCACATTCACATTTAAAGTGGATATGTGAGAGTCTATGTGGATGAAAATGGATCAGCAAATTTTGCTTTAATTTATTTCGTATGTGTACATGTGATGTATGTATGTTTATGCATGGACTTTGGACTTTTGTGAATAGTAAAGATCCATTAAAATGACCCAATGTGTACTAGATTCATTATTTCCACGCAAATACTATATTTGAATAGGCGGAAATCTTTTTTCTGTATTCAGAATTTTGTTGCAATGGACGTTACTATTTTTTTATAAGTTGCCCTAAAAATGTGTTATTATACCCTACACAACTATGTTGTCAGGGTATTATAGCTTTGTGCAGCCCCAAAAGTTTGTAACGCCGCGAAATATTGGTCCTAGACCCACCTTTAAGTATACCGATCGTCATATCTCGACTAGCTGAGTCGATCTAGACATGTGTGTCCGTCCGTCTGTCCATTATGATTTGTAAACACGATACAGGCCACAATTATGGACCAATCTTCACGAAATTTTGCATGTAGAATGGGTTCTGGCTAATCAAGACCCCTATTGTTTTTGGAAAAGATCGGTTAATAATTAGGGGATGAAATGGACCAAATGCTTAACTTTTGTCTGATTTTCTGGTCGCTCCAGAGGCCGCAATTATGGCTCAAACACCGCGAATTTTTGCATGGAGAAGGGGATCGGGCCAAAGAATAAGCATGCCTGTTTTGATAAAGAGCGCTCAATATTTAGCGGGTCAAATGGACCCTGACTTTTGTGTGAAAAATGACAAAATTTGTATTTTATGGCGTATATATTTACCCCTGAAGGACCTAGACCCAAAAAGTTGATAGTATGTTCAAGAGGAGTGGTTGACCTTTAAATTGATACCAATTATATGGTCGTATGTACTCAGATGTGGAAGCTACACTTAAATATTTACAGGTGCTTACGTATTCAGACATTAGAGGGCGGAAATATAGCGCTGATCGCTTTGAAAATTTCCATGAGATTCCAGTTATTGTCAAGGACAACACCTATACCATTCGGTGATGATCAGATAATAAAACTTAACATTTTGTTTTGTTTTTTTAGTCGATCTATAGGCAATTGAAACCCCAACATCACAACATAACCCACTGTAAAGAGAATCTGGACAAGTACAGCCCTCATCTACTGAATATTAGTAATATATGTTGAATATTAGTAATATATGTTTCAAGGGGGTGCAAATAACGCAAAGTTAGATTTTCGTGGAAGTTGTGTAGGGTATTATATGGTCGGCCCCGTCCGACTATACTGCTCCGCTCACTGGTTTTAATATAAATTTTAAATTATTTGTTGAAAATGGTAATCAAAAAGTGAGAATTAATATTATTTATTACCAAATTGTAACTCCAGAACAGATATATAAATGTCTGTAAAAAAGAGCGAGGTAAAGTCGAACGTGACCGATAATTCATACAACACTTTGGTTATACATAGGAAGTGCTTCTAAGAATTTTATTGATTTTTGTGAAAAACTCACTACAACATTTAAATGGCATCCACCCGAACTGCTCCAATCACTGATTCTTTTGAGATAATTTTCGACAATTTTTTTTACACATATTTTTAAGTGCTCAAGAGAATGGAACAATATTCGCTTGAGTTGTGTGGCACCGTCTTGTTGAAACCAAGACCATTCATGTAACTTTGCTTGCATGTATTTGAAAACTTAAAGAAAAATCTAAATTGGCAAAATGTTGATATTGTTGTCTAGGTCCAGGTTTGGAACCGATTGGTTTAATAGTTATTGTGTTATGATGCCCGCCAATGGAAAAAACACAGTTTTGAGAAAGATTGAGAAAAACTCGTCTAAATCTTCCTGCCGAAAATTATCAATATTGCTCCAGTTTTTAGGGTAACTCCCATATAACAGTACAACCGATTATTTGGCTATCAGATCTGCCTTGGTATGATAGTAAATCTTCATATTAAAAATGATCAATATTGTTCCACCCTTTAGGGAAGCCCCCATAGAACGCTACATAGCAAAGATCGGTATTTTGTGGAGTTTGAGCACATGTTTCTTTCATCCAATTTGGAAGAAATTTAATATTTTGGATTCTCAATGAGTAGAAAATGTCCCTACCAAAAATCATCACATTGATAGCCCCAATATAATGGTAAACCTCATTATTCGGTATTTGGACACGTTTTTATACCCTTCACCACACTGTGGTACAGGGTATTATGGCTTTGTGCATATGTTTGTAACAGGCAAAAGGAAACGAGATAGACACATGGTTCCTTTTGAGAATATGCATAGAATCACTTTCTGAGTCGATTTACGCATGTCCGTCTGTCCGTCCATGTATTTTTGTGAACAAAGTACAGGTCGCATTTACGATCTGATTTGGATGAAATTTGGAATAGGTCACTTATTTGGCCCAAGGTGCACAAAAGTCCCTATATATCTCTCGATTTGCACGAAATTTGGAACAGCGTAATGAATTAGGTCTAGAATGATGTGTGTTAAGTTTCATGAAAATCGGTTCAGATTTAGATATAGCTCCCATATATATTTTCATCCGACTTAATGTAAATGGTGCACCAAAGTCCCTATATATCTTTCGATTTGCACGAAATTTGGCACATCGTAATGAATTAGGTCTAGAATGATGTGTGTTAAGTTTCCTGAAAATCGGTTCAGATTTAGATATAGTTCCCATATATATTTTCGTCCGATAGGGTACAGAATTAGGTCCAGAATGATGTGTGATAAGTTTCATGAAAATTGGTTCAGATTTAGATATAGCTCCCATATATATTTTCCTCCGATTTAATATAAATGGTGCACCAAAGTCAATATATATCTTTCGATTTGCACGAAATTTGGCATGACGTACTGAATTAAGTCTAGAATGATGTGTGCTAAGCAGAGCTCCGATTTGCTCGATTTTACTCGCGAGTGAAAAATACTCCCGAGCGGGAGTAAGTAAAGAGTACGAGTTTTTTAGGGAGTATACTCTCCACTCTCCACTCGAGCGAGTTTCACTCTTAACTCGAATTCGAGCGAGTATTTCGGAGCTCTGGTGCTAAGTTTCGTGAAAATCGGATCAGATTTAGATATAGCTCCTATATTTTTTTTCTTTCGATTTTATGTAAATTGTGCACTAAACACCTTAAGTTTGTCCAGCTGCCACACAATTTTGTACAATGAAGTTAATATAAATTAATCTCTGGTTAATATAGATTAATCTCCGGCAAGTCTCGTTGAATTCGGTACAGATTTAGATATAGGATCAGATATTTATCCAAATAATCAACGGGTGTCCGATTTATATTTGCTTTAAATTGATTTACATAATTTTGTTCCATTGTAAGAAGAAACTCTATATCTGACCAATTTCCTTCAAAAATGCGACGTCTGTTAGAATTCATCTGTTGAATATACCCAAAGTTGTGTAGGGTATCACATAGTCGGCACCGTCCGACTTTACTACTTTCCTTACTTGTTTAATTTAATTTTCAGGTTATCATGGGGTGTCAAATATTCCTACTAAACCTGATCAATATTGGTTTATTTTTTAGGGAATCCCCCATATCCTATATATCCCAAACTTCGGTATTTTGGGGAGCATGGAGATGCTTCAACCAATCTAGTAGTGCTTTTATATTTTGCAATCTCATTGAGTAGAAAATCTCCCCATCAAAAATCATCACATTGGCCCTTGTTTCCGGGTAGCCCCCATATAATGGTACACCCATGATTCGATATTTTGGGGAGCTTGAGCATGTTTTCGGTTGGAAAACAATTTGATTTATCAAATTTTTATGGGGCGTCAAATCTTCCTACCAAAAATTATCAATGCCAGTTTGCGATTTGGTATAGTGCCCATAGAACAATACCATCCCATTTTCGATATTTTGAAGACTTTAGCCGCATTTTCCAGCCGATGTTCCGCTTCTTTTTCCGTAATAATAAAATTTTAACCTAATTCTCTCATGGGAGTGGCTATAATTTGACATATCGGATTCCTGGTGAATAAGAAATAAATTAAAAACTCATATTTAATATTTCAACTAGAGTGTCTGTAATTTGAAATTTTTCTGAGCACGTGGTCCACGTGGTTTGGAAAAATATCCCAACTCCGAATCCGTTCGCGATCAAATTGGTTGAGGCGCATAAAAACAATCTAAGAAGTGGACTAACATTGATCATTTATGGAAGGAAGATTTTTCACCCAATTAAAACCCAAAATACCAAATTATAGTTGATTAGGTTGCAAAACGTCCCCAAAAGCAATACCGAATATTGACTACCCTATAATGTAGACCAATATTAATAATTTTTGGTAACGTCATTTCATGCTTAGGGAGAACCCAAAATACCAAATTATAGCTGATAGGTTACAAAACGTGAACATTGGAGGGTAGCTTTATATGGAGGCTAACCCGAAACATGGGCTAATATTGATAATTTTTCGTTGGAAGATTTTATGCTCAATGATAATCCTATTGTATTATTCTTGGTCCTTTTCTTACAGCTTCTTTTTCCACAAAACTATTTTTTTCCATTACTGGACAACCTAATATACATGCATAGTGATTTGACAGGTTTGAAAGGCCGGCAGGTTAGAAATTTTATTACTCTTCCTTTAACAGTAAAAAAAAAAATAGAAATAAAATGGAGGCTGGGTAAAATATGAAATTGCATGCGAGGTCATATTAGAAAGCACATACATATATACTCACACCTACATACGTGAGGGTGTATTCATGTGTGTTTTGGTTGTTCGTATACATCCTGTTCATTTATATGGCCTTACCTTTTAGAATGAGAATAAAAATGCATAGGTAAACCTATTTTTGGGGGGAGTACACAAAAAAAATGCTAAGGGAAAATTGCTGTAAAAGCCTTTTACAACGAATATTCCGATCCGATGATGTTCCTCTCTACACTGCACAATGTGGTCAATCAGTCTGGCCGATGATTGCTTATTGCATTTTCTGGGGTTGGTTTTTGTCCGGTCCTTTCTTTTTATTTTTGCTAAATTGGGGGCGGATAGTAAATATTTTTTGTAAGAGCCTTAATGGCCATAAAATAAAAATGAAATTCCGTATTTCCAGTTATTTCTTTTGATATGGCCAGTAAAATTCCCGTTAAAGATGTAATTTTTGTTATTTATTTGCAAAATGAAACACAAACAAGTTTTCGACGGCAACTTTGAAATATGGAGATGGAGTTGGTGGTGGGTGTTAGGTTGGCAGCGGAAACATGCCGCCGTCATTAAGCCTCCCAAAAATATAGAGTGGGCCGCCATTGCCAACGCCACCACCACAACCACCAAGAGGCACAAAAGAGTTTGGCAACTTTTTATTGAATTTTTCTAACAACCAAAAACCTGTGGGTTGGGTTCTTTGGCATTGCCGGAGACTATCTGCCCTGCCGTTTGTCGAAAGGGTATTCGGAAAAAGGGGGGCTTCTGTTGTTGCGTTTGTAACAGTAAACTTTTTTAATTGCATTGTTGAAACATAAACGAGATATATATTATTTTTCTATTAACTTTTCCTTGCAAAGTGCCAACAAGAACACAAAAAAGTTTTCTTTAGATTTTTTTGCTGTTGTTGTTTAGTTTCACGTTTCGTGGAAATAGAATACACTGTAACTCAACGAAAGGGTTTTGGGTTACTGAGCTGTCAGGAGCTGGTTTTGTTTGATGACGATGAGAGACAAAACCAGTTGGCGAAAATGGAGACGATGAATGGGAAATAGCAATTTTGGAAAATGCTTCTAATTAAAGACCTTTCAGAAGATGTTTAAAACTTTTTGTTAATTGGCTTTTTGGCGGCTTCCTAGTATAGGGAGAATGGCCCAAAATATTTTGAGTTTTGTTTTTGTGCATTTTTTAGTAGATAATTATAGTTCAACGTTTACTTTAATTTTTTTCTTCGTGGAATGAAATTAAAAATAAATAATTGGTTTTTTTGTAAAATACTAAAAGGGTATTTAAATGTGAAAGGCTATAAATGTAGTAAAAACAAGTAAAGATGTGGCTAAGTTTGGCCCGGTCGAACTTTTTATACCTACGAGCATGTGGAATATATTCAATATTTTTAAAATGTTGGTGCCTATATATGGAGACAATGTCAATGTAAATTGTCTGCCAGTAGGTTGTTTGTACTCTAAGAAAATGGAATACCAACTTACTGACACTAAGGTTAAAAAAACTTGGCCAGGAATTTTTTTTAAAACATTTGGGGGGAAGTATTTTTTTTAATAAACGCCTGCATAAAACCCTCGAAATATTTGAAAATAGTTGAAACCATTATATGGAGGCTATGTCAAAATATGGACCGGCCTCCAAAACTTCAAAATGATGCTACAAGCCTCAAAATATGAAAAATTAGTTAGAACCCTTACATGGAAACTATGTATATTTGTATCAGCTGGGAACAAAATAGCAATCGATCATATGTGTTATCGAGGGAGACCCAATTCTAACCAGCATTCTGAAAATTGGCGTAAATTAAAAAAAAGAAAAACATCAAAAGGATCATAGATTGAAGGACTGCCTATATGATACTCAAACCCACTTTAGCTCTAAAGAAATAGATTTTGTCCAGCTTATAACATAATCATATTATATACTTGATCAGAATAAAATCCTATGTCCATTTAGCCACATCCGTCTGTCTGTTAAAATCTCACTTGAATACAGAAAGACTTCATGTTTAAACGTGTGTTGGTATAGTTCCCATTTTGGCTGCTTTGAAGGTATTAGCCTCCGACGAATAACATCTTGACAAAAAATTTCGATATAGGTCCATGTTGTAACAAACCGCCCCTATAAAGGATCCAATTAATTTTCGGGTATGCGAATTTCATAGCTTAATTTTCCAACCTGAGTGTTTGCAATTTTAATTGAATTTTCGCAGAATTTCCTATTGGAGATGAAAAACATTGATAATTATCTGAAAAGCCCAGAAGGAAAAATTTGCCATAAATCGGATTCGCCAATTAGTTACTAAAAACATATATAACGGGTAACGGTAACGAGCCGAACCTTTGATACCTTCCACTATAGGTATACTGATAGTTACATGAAATGAAAATATGGGGAACATACCAACAAGTATTCAAACAATTGTTGTTGTAAACCTTAATTTCATGCGAATCGAATGATATATAGGAGCTTTGGTGCAACATTTACCTTAAATCGGACGAAAACATATATGCGAGCTATATCTAAATCTGAACCAATTTTTACGAAACTTAGCACACAACATTTTAGACGTAATTCAGTACGCTGTGCCAATTTTCGTCGAAATCGAAATGGTTCACCATTTACCTTAAATCGGACGAAATTTATATGGGAGCTGTGTCTAAATCTGCACCGATTTTCACGAAAATTAGCACACGTAATTCTAGGCTTAATTCGGTACGCTGGGCCAAATTTCGTGCAAATCGTAAGATATATAGAGACTTTGGTGCACCTTGAATCGGACGAAAATATATATGGGAGCTAGATCTAAATCTGAACCGATTTTTACCAATTTCAATAGGGTTGGCTGTAATTTGGTATTTTGCGTTCTTATTGAATAACATATTCCTGCACCAAAAATATTAATATTGACCCAAGTTTTAGGGTAGCCCCCATATAACGGTACCCCCGGATACGGTATTTGGCTGTAATTTGGTACTTTGCGTTCTAATTGTATAGCACATCTCCGTACCAGATGAATGACCTAAATTTAAGGGTAGGCCCATATAACAGCACCCCCTATTATTCGGCATTTTTGAGGATTTTAGACTAGTCTTCCTATTTTGGGTTCTCACTGTATAGCACATTTCCGAACTAAAAATGTTTAACAAAGTATAGCCCCCCATAATATTAGGCTGGGGAAAAGAAATCCAAAATTTTTATATGAATTATAGGCCTTTATTTAACATGCATCGGAAAGTCCGATTTGCACCGTTTTGTTGTATAATTTGTCGCCATTTTAAAGGTAACTTTATAATGTCTCTCCCATAGAAGTCATGTTCTCTATTTTCAAAAAACTCTAGTAGTCGATTTTCAATCCTCCCTAGATCCCAATTTTTTATCTTTAAAGAAATTTTGCAATGCACGGAAAATATGATAATCGCTTGGTGCCAAGTCCGGACTGGCGGATGGTCAATTCTGGCCGTTTCTGGTCAATTGATATCTTCAAACGGTCCAATTGTTGACAGTAGAGATTCCAGTTCCACCAAGCAGTTCCATAGCAGAAACGTCCTGGCTTTTAGTCCTGGTTTTGCCACCGTTTGAGGTACTTCACCGCTCTTTGTCCACGACCGTTTTCGCAAAGGGTTGTCGTATGTGATTCATTTCTCATCTCAAGTCACCATTCGTTTAGTTTGGCCAAGGCTTCACAAATGGAATTCGATCCATCCTATTTTTTCTGGTAATTTGTGTGGCACCCAAACATCGAGCTTCATTTTGAATCCAGTGTAAATGGTTAAAAAATAGTTTTATGATCGATTCTTAGCTCCTAGGCGATGTTAAGACTGCTGACATGCCTGCCAACTTCGATCATTTGTCCGATTTTTGACTACCGACCTATTTATGGCTTATTTTGATATTTATGGTCTGATTTTATGGTATTTTTATTTTGAAGTTTGGGTCACAAATAGCATGTAGATTTACCTGAATTACCAATCGGTCTGTTGTAGGATCGAACTCTACATTTCTACGAAAAAAATGTTTTGCACATCACATCCTATTTCTTTACACAAGGTGTTTAAAATGTAATTTCGATTGAAAAGCGCCATAAATATGTTAATTTATTATCAGAAACCTCTCCCGCCTTCAAATTTAAAATTATTTGCATTTTAATGTGATCAAAATATTATAGAACTCAGTCAGTGTTCATTTGTCATTGTCAGACGGTTGTCATTTGCAGCTTTATTTTTCAGCGTGTGGAGGTGCCCCCTTAACAATTTCTAAATGAAATTTCAAATTTCTACTCCTATTTCCATTTGCTGGTTTTTACCGTCTTCCTTCTACTTCAAGGATTTTCAGACGCCAGGATTTTGTTTTTCCATTTGTAGGTGGCCTTTCGTCTTCACTGTCGTTGTATTTTAGAATTTCAATGGATTTCTTGTTTTTCTATCCCGACAATTGGCATATTTTAATATGTAAATGGATTTTCAGTTTTTTTTCTTATTTCTTCGTTTCGCTTTTCGAATTTAAAATGTCTTACTAAAAGCCGCATGGCGGAAGAAAGTGATTAACATAAATGTGTAATTTACAAAAAGAAAGACGAAGTAGCAAAAAAGCAAAGACAGAAGTATTTGACAAGTCAACATATCAAAATGCTCATAAATATAGAAAAGAACTTCAGTAATACGATTGTCAAACAGTGAAGCGAAAAAATAGAGACGCACAGCGGAGATTATAAAACAATTTTATAAAGATGATGATATATACCTTAAATAGGATAGTCAAGTTTAAAAAGTTGTACAAAAAATTCCGCAATGTATGTTCACTGATATTTATTTTCATAGAAGTTTGGAATTTAAAAAATAAATATTAGTAATGTTTACGAAAAGTACTAAATGATACTATATTCGGTACAATTTGGATTTGGGTGAACAGATAGAGCTGCAACACTGAAATTTGGAAATAAAACTACTGTTGGAGGGTAGGATTGGGTTATGGATGTAGTTTTGGAAATGTCTACTTATGAGTACTAAATGATACTAAATTTCATACAATTTGGATTTAAGTGAGCCGGGTGGAATTCTAAAATTAGGAATTAAGATTGCTGCTGGACTTTAGGATTGAGTTATGTGGGAAGTTTTGTTAATTCGTACATATGTGTACTAAATTTGGTACAATTTAGATTTGGGTGAAAGTTTTAAAATTGTTTTCTTTTATGTACTAAGTAGTACTAAATATGATATAAATTGCATTTAAGTGATCCGATAGAGCGGAATTCTAAATTTACTGTTGAAGTGTAGGATTGGGGTACTATGTTTAGTACAAATTCTTTTTTGAGGGAACCGGTAGATTGTTATGGTGGTTACTTATAGAAATTTGTATTAATGTGTACTAAATTTGGATTTTGGTAAATCTATAGAGCTCGAATCATAAAATTTGAAATTAGTACTACAAGATTACAAAAGGTAATAAATGGTATCATATTAAGTATAGAGCTAGATTTCTGTTGCTGTCCGAATTGGAGTGTAATGTTGATATATGGAGGTAGTTTTGGAAATACAAAATTTCAAAATGTCATTATATAATTAATTCGGAAGGAGTAGACCAATGGGTCCTACATGCGGACTTGTTCTAGAATTGGCAATATATTATGATTTATATCTTTGAACTTGTTCTATAAGGAATACATATTACGATGTACATTTTTAATGAAATTGCATGTTCCGTTTGCTTCATATGAAATATACAAGTTTTCGAACTTTTGAAATTTTAAAATATTAGGTTATGCAATGCTTAATTCAAATCGGATAGTCCGTTCTCATGAAACTATAAAATTAAATTTCAGCAAAATTACCATTTTGTTTGTTCCAATCTTCGAACTTGATTTACGTTTGAAAGAAATATTACGATAAGCACAGTTTGGAGCAAATCGCACATTCGGTACATTAGCCCTTTGTGGGTGAGGTAGAAGAACCGAACTTTATATAAGTTTGGTTGAAATATAATGATGTGGAAAATTTGGATGAAATCGTTTACTCCTTCCTAGGGTTATCGTGCGCAATATGCAGACAGACGGACATTTGTAAATCGACTTCAAATTGTTTAAAACGGATTTCGTTTAAAGAATTGCGGTAGCAAAGTATTGTTATATTGGGACTATGCCGAAATGTGGAAGGATATAGCCCATTTAGATTTGTATGAAAACAAAAAACGTTTTGTATTTAAAATGAGGAATATCGGCCCACTTCGTGAAATTACTTCGGCCATTCTAATTATTTAGAGGTCTTGGCTGAATTTTTCAACCGATGTGGCTATTACTAAGTCGGATAAAAGAGCTTTTGATAAACAAATTCAGAATCTATTCAGTAAGGTTTGAATTAAATTCTTTCTGATTCACTTCAAAGTTCTATATAATTTTCTCCGACCTTTGAACTGTTGTCCCTTAATCAGTCCGATTGACACGCAATTTTTTAATTTATGTAATGACAGGTGTCAAGTTTGACTCAAATCGGTTCAGGTTTAGTTATAGCACCTACATATACCACGGACTTCGCATTAAGGGGACCCCCCCCATTCTCGGGGTCAAAATTGTTGTTGACTTAATTCCAATCTACACTAATTCAAGAATGTCCCTGCAAAATTTCAAGTGAAAATCTCAAGAACTCTTGAAGATATAGCCGATTTATTGTGTCAGCATCAAGTGACGGCTGAAGGGCTTCTCAAACTTTAAACGCGTTTTTCTCTAAACATTTTTTTGCGAATGGCGGGCACGATAACTCAAAAACTAATAACCCAATCGATTTCAAATTTTTACACGTTTCTCTGTGAGTGTATAGCTATCGTATGAACTAGGATAAAGCCAATCGGTGAAGATCTTCCTTATTTTTTAACTTGGTTTTTGGTAAAAAATAGGCGATTTTCCAAAAATATTTTTTCAAAGGTCCGCCATTTTGTTAATTTTAGAGCGAGGTCAATAATCCTAGTTCATACGAGAGCCAGACATGTACTCTTTCCAACACCGTTGGAATTTTCGGATTCCGATGTTCCAGTGGGGAGTTATCATGCCCGCCATCAAAAATAAGGACTTTTCTTTGATCACAAAAAACAACAACAAAACAACAACAAAATTTTTTTGTAAATTATTTTTCTTCCTTTTTAAATTCTCAAATATATATGTGCAAAGTTACAAACCTTAACAAGCATTGGTATTCATTTACCAGCCCATTTAAAATCTTAAAAATTAAAAATCGAGAATGGGGGGGGTTCCCTTAAATCTGTTCAGTTTTTAAAGTAGCTGGGTTGTTGTTGTTGTAGCAGCTGGTACTGCTGTGTATTTTCAATTTTCTTCAAACTGGTTCTGCCTCTAACTCCAAATTCAGAAAGGCTGCGACCTGTACAGGTTGAGTCCAGAGAGAAGATGGGGTTAGGTGAGTGGGCTTGGCTGGGCAGTTGAACAGATGTAGCGTGTCATGTGGTCCGTTACCACATGCCGGGCAGACATTGTCGACCTCTCCATCAATTCGTGCCCAATACGAATTGAGGCGGCTACACCATCCAGATCTCAGTTGTGCCAAGACCACTCTAGTTTGTCGAGGTAGCTGCTGCTCTACTGCGGCTATCAAAGGCAGATGGTCTCCGAGGATGGTATTCACGCGATATTCTTGAACTGCTTCCTCAACTGCGTCCGTGTGAATACTGTTCAATCCTGCTTGATAGGCCTGTTGATCTAGAGGCTCCCTTTTGTACCTCTGGACCTCTCTCTCCAGATCATGGAGATCCTTCCTGACATGCCTGGGTGGTGGGTGCCTATCCATTAGGTAGCTGCTCCTATAACACCCAAGCAAGTATTGCATCGACAACATCTTGTTGTGTTGACGCACAGGAAGGATCTTCGTCTCCTCATGCAAGTGGTCTATTGGAGTCATGAGGAGACACCCTGTTGCAGTCGTCAGGGCGGCATTCTGGCAGGATTGAAGATTTTTCCACTGCGTTGCACAGATTTTTTCGCTGATTGATCGCTGATTTTTTCCGGTCGAGGAATATGAAAATATCCGCCACTACGTCAACGGCCACACTGTTTACCACATGAACAACGGAGATGAGGCTATCTTTGAATGTGCAGGTCGAGGGGTCCACAATTCCGAGCACTAATTACCCCAAGGTTCTAGGGGTCACATTCGATAGCCTATACAAGTCGTCCGCAGCTATTTGCGATAAAGTCAGGAGCAGAAACAAGGTTCTCAAGTCGCTAGCCGGCAGCACTTGGGGAGCTGACAAGGTAGCCTTGTTAACGACTTATAAAGTAGCTGGGTAATAAATTTTGGTTCAGAATTTTATGTAATTCTTGTATATATTTTTACACTTGCGTCCA
Organism: Musca vetustissima; assembly: GCF_032173495.1. Classification (NCBI taxonomy): domain Eukaryota; kingdom Metazoa; phylum Arthropoda; class Insecta; order Diptera; family Muscidae; genus Musca; species Musca vetustissima. The sequence goes on along the minus strand of NW_026877698.1, from coordinate 3,476 downwards.
AACGAATTGAGATAGATCGCCATAATTTTACATATACTCGTCTTTGGTCTGCGTGGAATAATGCTGCCCATCTTCAAGTTCGAAGATGTGCTGTATTGGTCCACGTTTAGGCATAGCCCTCATATAAGAGTACCCCCCAATTTTCGATATTTTGGGGTTCTTGAGCGCGCTTTTCAACCGAATTCGCTGAAATTTGGTACATTGGGTTCGTATTGGGTACACAAATCTCAAAAAAAAGAATATATAAATATCGGTTCCCTTTTTCTGTTGAGCCTATACAACGGTCGTATTTTTTGACAGAATTGGCTGAAATTTGGTATAATGGGCTCTCATTGGGTACCAAATTTCTCCACTTCTCAATTTTTTTCGGGTAGCCCCCTATATAGCGGTACCCCCCATTTATGGTATTTTGGGGGTTTTATGCGCATTTTTCAACCGAATTCGCTGTAATTTGGTATTTATAGTTGCATATGCTAACAAATCTCCCTACCAAAAATTATTAATATTCGCCCCCTTTTAGGGGTAGTTCCCATATATACCCTTCACCCAACTGTAGAACAAGGTATAATGTCATTGTGCATATGTTTGCAACAGGCAAAAGGAATAGAGATAGACCCATGGTTCCCTTTGAGACTATGTATAGAATAAATTTCTGAGTCGATTTATGAATGTCCGTCTGTACGTCCGTCCATGTATTTTTGTGAACAAAGTATAGGTCGTACTTATGATCCGATTTGGATGAAACTTGGCACAAGTCACTTATTTGGCATAAGGTCGAACCCTATTGAAATGGGAGAAAATCGGTTCAGACTTAGATATAGCGCCCATATATAACTTTTTCCGATTTTGTGTAAATAGTGCACTAAGCTCCCAATATAGGTCCGATCGAGACAAAATGTTGCACAGCGTACTGTATTAGGTCCTGATTTGTGTATGTGAGGTTTTGTGGGAATCGGTTCATATTTAGATTTAGATGGTGTACAAAACTCCCAATATTTGTCCGATTGGTCCAAAATTTTTCACAGCGTTTTGAATTAGGTTCAGATTTATGTATGCGATGTTTTGTTTCAGATTTAGATACAGCTCCCGTATAAGTAAATTGTGCACCATACTGTCAATGTCTGTCCCATTGAAACAAATGTTTGCATATCATATTGAAATTACTACAAGTTGACGTTCGTGAAATTTTTGTTGAAATCGGTTCAGATTTAGATATAGCTCCCATATATGTTTTCGTCCGATTTTATGTAAATGGTGCACCGTACTGCAAATACTTGCCCGATTGAGACAAAATTGTACACAGCGTACTAATTATGTCCAGATTTATGTATGCGAAGTTTTGTTGAAATCGATTCAGATTTAGATATAGCTCCCATATATAGTTTCGTCCGATTTTATGTAAATGGTGCACCAAGCTCCCAATATTGGTCCGATTGAAATAAAATTTTGCACAGCGTCCTGATTGGTGTATGCTGTTGGAATCGGTTCATATTTAGTTATAGCTTCCATATTTTGTAAATGGTGCATCATACTGTCAATTTGTGTCCGATTGAGACAAAATTGTGCACAGAGCACTGAATTAGGTCGTAATTGATGTATGCGAAGTTTTGTTGGAATCGGTTTAAATTTTCAGATCGGTTCGGATTTAGAATTATATATATCCCTTATATATTATACAATTTTGTAATTATGCTATAAATTATTACGGCATAACTTCCATTAAAACAAATTTGATATTTCAAAAAGGAAATAGGGTTTCAAAAAGTCGGTTCCATGTCTATTTGGTCAATTCTTTACTGGATATATTCACTATATTTTAAATATTTTGCCTATGGGGGCGTTTTCCTTGTTTATATATTTGATTTTTATTTATATTTTAAAAGAAAAAATTATCCATTAATTACATCATAAATTAAAACACACCATATGACAAATTTAGTATACATATAAACGATTTTATATGTGTGGACATGGTTAAACCATTTATGTATGTATTTACTGTTTGGTGTGTTCTGCTTTGGCCTATTGTTGTCCTAGAGTCAACATGAAAAATGTGTTTGATTTTCCCGTTTTTGTCATTCACATCCATTTAATGTCCTCATTTTGCCCTATTGTACTCCCCTCTCTGTCTCCCCTGACTTCAGTAAATTTTAAGCAAATATAATTTACATACTTTGGCAATTAATATGCCTTATAATTTGTTATCCTTCCATTATCCCTTGCCCATGATGTTACATTCACACATACAGACATCAAGCACAAAATAAAATAAAATTAAAAAGCAAATAAACATTCCATTGCTCACCCACACTTTTTACACACACTTGTGAATTACGTACTCTTTGAACCATGAAGTTGTCGTTGTGTCGTAGTCGTTCTGTCCATGACCGCACCTCATTCTTTGCTTTGCCTTCCTGCCAACGAGCTGCTGGCCACCACCCCTTCGTTTGCTTCACATTAAAGACTGGCAATTGTTTTATTGTGTAATCGGCTCAAGCCTGCTTCAATTTTAATGAATTTATTTAGTAAACATCACATTTTGCAAACTTGAAAGATTGCAATGGCAGATGTCCTGCCCGCCACAGAGCTTCACCCGCCAAGATGGTGGTAAGAAATTAAAAGCACTCTTTTACATTTGAGATCCAGTCAAGTATCTTCCGGTGCTAATTAGTTTTTCAAACACTTCAGTGCCCTTTTGTTAATTATCTTGGCGAAGAATAAACTTAACGTAACATTACAAATTTAGAATTGTTAAATAGAAATAACAACAACAACTATGACAACGAAATTATAAACTTTTTTTCAAGTATCCCCATTGAAATACTTGATAAATAGACGTTTCAAAACATACCACAACAATATTTATTTTACCCCCCGGATAAATACTTAAGGGTCTTACAATTCCTTGGAGAGAAATACGAAACAGTTGAAGTTTGTAATCTTTTCGTTTTCTAACCACCAATGTTAAATTATGATAACAGCAACTTTGCGATAAGTTACCGGTTTGAAAATAATTTTTAAATAAAAAATTGTAGTCCATAAAATGTTGCTCGAAAATTTATGTAAGTATACTAGCGATGGTGCTCAGATAATAGTTATCTTAAACTCCACCACTAGGCGGAGTGTACATTAAATTTGTCATTCCGTTTGCAACTTCTCGAAATATTCAACCGAGACTCCATAAAGCAGTCCCTCAGTTTATAGGGCTCGTAAATTTCAACTTGAAGCTTCGAAACTTTGCACATACATTGTTACTGGATGATTGGTGTTAAAAATGGGATATATTAGTTCGCTTTTTGGTGTATCCATATAACTGTATATATATAACGGCAACCCTCTGTGAGACAAATCGGGGAAATGGTCTGGAGATGAAAGATCTTGGTGAGTATATGAAAATCCTAGAATGAAAAAATCACCATAGGTCAAAGTTCTGGGATATGGCGTCATTATTATACCCTGTGGTACAAGGTATTATG
>NW_026877697.1:0-22252 GCF_032173495.1 Musca vetustissima | reverse complement strand
TATTTGGTTGGTGCTTGAAAAAATATTCTTTAAAAAATCCACGCCTATTTGGTTGGTGCTTGAAATAATTATTCTTTAAAAAATCCACGCCTATTTGGTTGGTGCTTGAAAAAAATATTCTTTAAAAAATCCACGCCTATTTGGTTGGTGCTTGAAAAAAATATTCTTTAAAAAATCCACGCCTATTTGGTTGGTGCTTGAAAAAATTATTCTTTAAAAAATCCACGCCTATTTGGTTGGTGCTTGAAAAAAATATTCTTTAAAAAATCCACGCCTATTTGGTTGGTCCTTGAAAAAATTATTCTTTAAAAAATCCACGCCTATTTGTTTGGTGCTTAAAAAAAATTATTTAAAAAAAATCCACGCCTATTTGGTTGGTGCTTGAAAAAATTATTCTTTAAAAAATCCACGCCTATTTGGTTGGTGCTTGAAAAAATATTTGGTTGGTGCTTGAAAAAATGTTTCTTTAAAAAATCCACGCCTTTTTAATTAATAATTTTGGTTGGTGCTTGAAAAAATGTTTCTTTAAAAAATCCACGCCTATTTGGTTGGTGCTTGAAAAAATTATTCTTTAAAAAATCCACGCCTATTTGGTTGGTGCTTGAAAAAATGTTTCTTTAAAAAATCCACGCCTATTTGGTTGGTGCTTGAAAAAATTATTCTTTAAAAAATCCACGCCTATTTGGTTGGTGCTTGAAAAAATTATTCTTTAAAAAATCCACGCCTATTTGGTTGGTGCTTGAAAAAATTATTCTTTAAAAAATCCACGCCTATTTGGTTGGTGCTTGAAAAAATTATTCTTTAAAAAATCCACGCCTATTTGGTTGGTGCTTGAAAAAATTATTCTTTAAAAAATCCACGCCTATTTGGTTGGTGCTTGAAAAAATTATTCTTTAAAAAATCCACGCCTATTTGGTTGGTGGTTGAAAAATTATTATTCTTTAAAAAATCCACGCCTATTTGGTTGGTGCTTGAAAAAATTATTCTTTAAAAAATCCACGCCTATTTGGTTGGTGCTTGAAAAAATTATTCTTTAAAAAATCCACGCCTATTTGGTTGGTGCTTGAAAAAATTATTCTTTAAAAAATCCACGCCTATTTGGTTGGTGCTTGAAAAAATTATTCTTTAAAAAATCCACGCCTATTTGGTTGGTGCTTGAAAAAATTATTCTTTAAAAAATCCACGCCTATTTGGTTGGTGCTTGAAAAAATTATTCTTTAAAAAATCCACGCCTATTTGGTTGGTGCTTGAAAAAATTATTCTTTAAAAAATCCACGCCTATTTGGTTGGTGCTTGAAAAAATTATTCTTTAAAAAATCCACGCCTATTTGGTTGGTGCTTGAAAAAATTATTCTTTAAAAAATCTACGACTATTTTGTTGGTGCTTGAAAAAATTATTCTTTAAAAAATCCACGCCTATTTGGTTGGTGCTTGAAAAAATTATTCTTTAAAAAATCCACGCCTATTTGGTTGGTGCTTGAAAAAATTATTCTTTAAAAAATCCACGCCTATTTGGTTGGTGCTTGAAAAAATTATTCTTTAAAAAATCCACGCCTATTTGGTTGGTGCTTGAAAAAATTATTCTTTAAAAAATCCACGCCTATTTGGTTGGTGCTTGAAAAAATTATTCTTTAAAAAATCCACGCCTATTTGGTTGGTGCTTGAAAAAATTATTCTTTAAAAAATCCACGCCTATTTGGTTGGTGCTTGAAAAAATTATTCTTTAAAAAATCCACGCCTATTTGGTTGGTGCTTGAAAAAATGATACCCTACACAACTACCACGAACTCTAACTTTCTGAGGCTGTTTATTCCGAGTCAGAGTAATATTTCGTGATATTTGCCCCCTTATGTCCGTTTAGAGGTCAACAACACCTCTTCCTTACTTTTTCGAATATTCAGTACAGTCCTTCTAATTACTTGTCCAGATTACCTTCACGGTGGGTTGTGTTGTGATTTTCGGATTATACTCGACTCGAAAACACATAAAAAATTAAGTTTTCGGTCCATTTCATCCCAAAATTTTAATCTGATCATCACCGAAAATTGTAGGCGTTGTTCTTGACCATAACTGGAACTTCATGAAAAATTTTAAAGCTATTAGTGCGATATTTCCCCCTCTAATGTGGTAATGGGTTACTAAATGATATCTGAAAACGTAAGCACCTGTAAATATTTGATGTAACTCCCACATCTGATAAGATACATCACTATATTTGGTATCAATTTAAAGGCCAACCACTCCTCTTGGATATGCTATCAAATCCTCGGGTCTACATCCTCCAGGAGTAAATATATATGCCATAGAATACAAATTTTGTAATTTTTCACACAAAAGTCAGGGCCCATTTGACCGGCTAAATATTGACCGATCTTTATCAAAACATGCATGCTTATTCTCTGGCCCAATCCCCTTCTCCATGCAAAAATTCGCGGTGTTTGGGCCATAATTGCGGCCTCTGGAGCGACCAGAAAAACCGACAAAAATAATGTTTTTGGTCCATTTCATCCCCTAAATATTAACCGATCTTTTCCAAAAACAATAGGGGTCTTCATTGGCCAGAACCCAATCTACATGCAAAATTTCGTGAAGATTGGTCCATAACTGTGGCCTGTATCGTGTTTACAAATTATAATGGACAGACGGACGGACGGACGGACGGACGGACACACATGTCTAGATCGATTCAGCTAGTCGAGATATGACGATCGGTATACTTAAAGGTGGGTCTAGGACCAATATTTCGCGGCGTTACAAACATTTGGGGCTGCACAAAGCTATAATACCCTGACAACATAGTTGTGTAGGGTATAAAAATCCACGCCTATTTGTTTGGTGCTTAAAAAAAATTATTTAACAAAAATCCACGCCTATTTGGTTGGTGCTTGAAAAAATTATTCTTTAAAAAATCCACGCCTATTTGGTTGGTGCTTGAAAAAATTATTCTTTAAAAAATCCACGACTATTTGGTTGGTGCTTGAAAAAATTATTCTTTAAAAAATCCACGCCTATTTGGTTGGTGATTGAAAAAATTATTCTTTAAAAAATCCACGCTTATTAGGTTGGTGCTTGAAAAAAATATTCTTTAAAAAATCCACGCCTATTTGGTTGGTGCTTGAAAAAATTATTCTTTAAAAAATTTGGTTGGTCCTTGAAAAAATTATTCTTTAAAAAATTCACGCCTATTTGGTTGGTCGTTGAAAAAATTATTCTTTAAAAAATTCACGCCTATTTGGTTGGTGCTTGAAAAAAATATTCTTTAAAAAATCCACGCCTATTTGGTTGGTGCTTGAAAAAATTATTCTTTAAAAAATCCACGCCTATTTGGTTGGTGCTTGAAAACATTATTCTTTAAAAACTCCGCGCATATTTGGTTGGTGCTTGAAAAAATTCCACGCCTCAAGTGGTGCTTGAAATAATATTCTTTAACAGATGTACGGTTCAGATTGTTATAACCCTGGTGGTCCTTGAAAAAATGTTAAAATATCTTTCTCTGTTCGTTCGTGTAAAAATGTTGGTGTCGTGATTTAGGTCAAGTCATTCAGCCAAGACAGTCCCAAACTTCATACGTTGTCCCCTCGACAGCTCCTTCTTCATTTTTTAGAGAGCATTATGTTGTTCACCTCCTTTTGACACTTGAGAGATTAGTTTTGTTCAACATGAAACTCATTTCGTGTCCTTTGGTAGATTACTCTTCATTTCTATGTCGTTGGCCTTAGTGACGACGATGACATTAAAGCTGTGATAAAAAACGATTTATGATGAAAATTTCCCCCGAACTACATTGTGGAACACTTAAAGTGCCTTCAACCAGAATAAGTAGACGTCCAAGTGAAAATTCTTTTAAGACTATTGTTTGGTGCTTAAAAAAAATTATTTAACAAAAATCCACGCCTATTTGGTTGGTGCTTAAAAAAAATTATTTAACAAAAATCCACGCCTATTTGGTTGGTGCTTAAAAAAAATTATTTAACAAAAATCCACGCCTATTTGGTTGGTGCTTAAAAAAAATTATTTAACAAAAATCCACGCCTATTTGGTTGGTGCTTGAAAAAATTATTCTTTAAAAAATCCACGCCTATTTGGTTGGTGCTTGAAAAAATTATTCTTTAAAAAATCCACGACTATTTGGTTGGTGCTTGAAAAAATTATTCTTTAAAAAATCCACGACTATTTGGTTGGTGCTTGAAAAAATTATTCTTTAAAAAATCCACGCCTATTTGGTTGGTGCTTGAAAAAATTATTATTTAAACCAGTGAGCGGAGCAGTATAGTCGGACGGGGCCGACCATACGATACCCTACACAACTACCACGGAACTCAAATTTTCTGCGGATGTTTATTCTGAGCCTGGGCAATATTTCGTGATTTTTGCACCCTCTTGCCCGATTGGAGATAAACAGCTCGTCTTCCTCACACTGACATATTTTCCGAATATTACGCGTATTCAGTACAGCTATTGTCCAGATGCCCTTCACCGTGGGTTGTGTTGTGATGTTCGGCTTTCATTTGTGGTCTATAGATCGACTCGAAAATAACACAAAAAATTAAGTTTTAGGTCCAATTCATTCCAAAATTATTATCTGATCATCACCGAAAATTATACGCGTTGTCCTTAACCATAAAACCTCATGAAACATTTCAAAAATCAGTGCTATAGTTGGCTCTCTAGAGTGATAATGGGTTACTAAAAATATAGGAATAAAAAATCCTGTGAATAGTTAGGTGTAACTCCCACATCCGAGCAATACAACAATATAATTGGTATTAATTTAAAGGTCAAGCACTGCTCTTGGATATAAATCAACTTCTCGGGTCTATGTCCTTCAGGGGTAAATATATACGCTATAGAATACAAATTTTGTAATTTTTCACACAAAAGTTGGTCCATTTGACCCGCTAAATATTGATTCTTTAAAAACAGGCATGCTTATTCTTTGGCCCGATCCCCTTCTCCCTGCAAAATTTCACTGTTCGGGCCATTATTGCGGCCTCTGGAGCGATCCGAAAAAATTACAAAAATTAAGTATTTGGTTTTCATCCCCTAAATATTAGCCGATCTTTCCCAAAAACAATAGGGGTCTTCATTGGCCAGAACCCATCCTACATGCAAAATTTCGTGAAGATTGGTCCATAACTGTGGCCTGTATCGTGTTTACAAATTATAATGGACAGACGGATTTGGACGGTGCGGAAACACACATTCTAAAAAACTCAGCTAGTCGAGATATGGATCGGTATACTTAAAGGTGGGTCTAGGAAATATTTCGCGGCGTTACAAACTTTTGGGGCTGCACACCTATTTGGTTGGTGCTTGAAAAAATTATTCTTTAAAAAATCCACGCCTATTTGGTTGGTGCTTGAAAAAATTATTATTTAAAAAATCCACGCCTATTTGGTTGGTGCTTGAAAAAATGATTCTTTAAAAAATCCACGCCTATTTGGTTGGTGCTTGAAAAAATGATTCTTTAAAAAATCCACGCCTATTTGGTTGGTGCTTGAAAAAATTATTCTTTAAAAAATCCACGCCTATTTGGTTGGTGCTTGAAAAAAATATTCTTTAAAAAATCCACGCCTATTTGGTTGGTGCTTGAAAAAATTATTCTTTAAAAAATCCACGCCTATTTGGTTGGTGCTTGAAAAAATTATTCTTTAAAAAATCCACGCCTATTTGGTTGGTGCTTGAAAAAATTATTCTTTAAAAAATCCACGCCTATTTGGTTGGTGCTTGAAAAAAATATTCTTTAAAAAATCCACGCCTATTTGGTTGGTGCTTGAAAAAAATATTCTTTAAAAAATCCACGCCTATTTGGTTGGTGCTTGAAAAAAATATTCTTTAAAAAATCCACGCCTATTTGGTTGGTGCTTGAAAAAAATATTCTTTAAAAAATCCACGCCTATTTGGTTGGTGCTTGAAAAAAATATTCTTTAAAAAATCCACGCCTATTTGGTTGGTGCTTGAAAAAATATTCTTTAAAAAATCCACGCCTATTTGGTTGGTGCTTGAAAAAAATATTCTTTAAAAAATCCACGCCTATTTGGTTGGTGCTTGAAAAAATTATTCTTTAAAAAATCCACGCCTATTTGGTTGGTGCTTGAAAAAATTATTCTTTAAAAAATCCACGCCTATTTGGTTGGTGCTTGAAAAAATTATTCTTTAAAAAATCCACGCCTATTTGGTTGGTGCTTGAAAAAATTATTCTTTAAAAAATCCACGCCTATTTGGTTGGTGCTTGAAAAAATTATTCTTTAAAAAATCCACGCCTATTTGGTTGGTGCTTGAAAAAAATATTCTTTAAAAAATCCACGCCTATTTGGTTGGTGCTTGAAAAAATTATTCTTTAAAAAATCCACGACTATTTGGTTGGTGCTACCACGAACTCTAACTTTCTGAGGATGTTTATTCCGAGTCTGAGTCATATTTCGTGATATTTGCCCCCTCTTGTCCGATTAGAGGTTAACAACACCTCTTCCTTACTTTTTTCGAATATTCAGTACAGTCCTTCTAATTACTTGTCCAGATTACCTTCACGGTGGGTTGTGTTGTGATTTTCGGATTATACTCTACTCGAAAACACACAAAAAATTATGTTTTCGGTCCAAATCCCAAAATTTTAATCCATCACCGAAAATTGTAGGCGTTGTTCTTGACCATAACTGGAACTTCATGAAAAATGTCAAAGCCATCAGCGCGATATTTCTCCCTCTAATGTGGTAATGGGTTACTGAATAATATCTGAATACGTAAGCACCTGTAAATATTTGACTGTAACTCCCACATCTGAGTAGATACATCACTATATTTGGTATCAATTTAAAGGCCAACCACTCCTCTTGGATATGCTATCAACTCCTGGGGTCTACATCCTCCAGGAGTAAATATATATGCCATATAATACACATTTTGTCATTTTTCACACAAAAGTCAGGGTCCATTTGACCCGCTAAATATTGACCGATCTTTATCAAAACATGCATGCTTATTCTTTGGCTTGATCCCCTTCTCCATGCAAAATTTCAAGATGTTCGAGCCATTATTGCGGCCTCTGGAGCGACCAGAAAAACCGACAAAAATTTAGTATTTGGTCCATTTCATCCCCTAAATATTAACCGATCTTTTCCAAAAACAATAGGGGTCTTCATTGGCCAAACCCATCCTACATGCAAAATTTCGTGAAGATTGGTCCATAACTGTGGCCTGTATCGTGTTTACAAATTATAATGGACAGACGGACGGACGGACGGACACACATGTCTAGATCGACTCAGCTAGTCGAGATATGACGATCGGTATACTTAAAGGTGGGTCTAACCAATATTTCGCGGCGTTACAAATATTTGGGGCTGCACAAAGCTATAATACCCTGACAACATAGTTGTGTAGGGTATAAAAATCCACGACTATTTGGTTGGTGCTTGAAAAAATTATTCTTTAAAAAATCCACGACTATTTGGTTGGTCCTTGAAAAAATTATTCTTTAAAAAATCCACGCCTATTTGGTTGGTCCTTGAAAAAATTATTCTTTAAAAAATCCACGCCTATTTGGTTGGTCCTTGAAAAAATTATTCTTTTGACACTTGAGAGATTAGTTTTGTCCAACTTAAAACTCATTTCGTGTCCTTTGGCAGATTACTCTTAATTTCTATGTCGTTGGCCGTAGTGAAGACGAGGACATTAAAGCTGTGATAAAAAACGATTTATGATGAAATTGTTCGCCGAACTACATTGTGGAACACTTAAAGGTGCCTTCAACCAGAATAAGTAGACGTCCAAGTGCAAATTCTTTAAATACACTTTAAAATCCCAAGTGTACTGTTTTTTGTTTTCGTTGAATTCTCTTGTTCTGTTCTTATAAATAATTAAGATTTGTCGTTACGACTGTTCGTCGTTCATAGTTCGATGTGTTAGCTAGGGAGATAAAATTACGGCTTTGTTGGTTGGGTGACTGACTGTTGAAAATCTCTCTTAATAATACATTTTTTTGTCAAAATTATACAGTTTCTGTCCTGAAGCAGGGATTTAATTATTATTTTGTCTACAATTTTTGTTGTTGTTGGGCAAAGCAACATTAAAATAAAAGTGAATATTTTCTATAACAAAAAATGCTTAGAGGCCATTTGTGTGTGATAGAATGACAGAATTTAGAAATTGCCAATTTTCCTAGAGGTCATTCATTATCTTCTATTACAAAGAGATTTCGTTTAAAGCATAAAATTTATTTTTTTTCATGGTAATAATAATTTGTTTTTGCAAAAACAAAATACAAATGGTTTTGAAGAATATGTCATTTATTTTTGTTTTGAATCAAAAAATATTTGTTTACATAAACAAAGGTTTGGTGTTCACTAATGGTTCGTTTAGAATTTTACAAAAACAGGCTGTAATTTTTCTTCATGATAATAACAATATTATTGTTACTATGGCTTTGTAGGCTAGATACAAAGAAGTAATGGTTATTGTATTTACTTAACATTTGAATGAAAGTAAATGAGATTAAAGCATTTTCAGTTACACATCTATTTTAATTATAACGATAAGATTATGAAAATCATATTTAGGGATTTTGGGGAGCATAAGCTTAAGAATTTCAAGAGATTTGACTGTAATTAGTTATTATACCCTAGTATGTATGGACGGTACATTAAGTTTGTTTTTCATTTTGTTACTCATCGAAATAATCATTTCCGATCCTATAAGGTGTATATATATTCTTGATATATATATATATATATATATAGATAAACACAATTTAGCATAGAGCTGTCTTTTGTCTGCAGGCATGTCAAGATCCAAGATGGCCTTTTTCAGTTTATGTCGTTTAGGTGTAGCCCCCAATTTTCGGCATTTTGGTGGTTTTTAGCGAGTTTTTCAATAAATCACTTTACTCAAATTTATAAATATAGGTCGTATTTGATAACTAATCTCCCTCCCATAAAGTATTAATATTCGCTCCCTTTTAGAGGTAGTCCCCATATAACTCCCTTTTTATACCCTTCACCACACAGGCAAAAGAAGAATATGCATAAAATCACTTTCTGATTCCACGTATTCATGTCCGTCCGTTTATTGACGTTAAAACGAAAACAAAGTGCAGGTCGAATTTGTAATCCGATTTGGATAAAATTTGGTACAGCTAATTTATATGACCCAAGAACGATCCCTATTGAAATAGGTGAAAATCGGTTCAGATTTGGATATATCTCCCATATGTAGTTTCGTCCGATTTAATGTAAACGGTGCATAAAAGTCCCTATATATCTTTTGATTTGCAGGAGATTTGGCATATGTTACTGAATTGAGAGTAACGTCTGAAAAGTTTCGTAAAAATCTGTTCAGCTTTAGGTATATCTCTCTTATATATTTTCGTCCGATTTAATGAGAACAGTGCACTAAAGCCTTTATATTTCTTCCAATTTGCAGGAAATCTGGCATAGCGTAATGTTGATTTACAAAATTTGCCATAGGTTGCGGAATGACACGTGTATAGATTGATGCTAGTCGGTTCACATATAGATAATTATCACATATTTAAGTTCGTTCAATTTTATGTAAATTATCCTTCGAAAAGGCAACTTCTGTTAGAATACATATGTTAAATATACGCAAAATGGTGAATGGTATCATATAATCGGCCCCATCCGACCTTTCCTTACTGGTTTTACTAGCGACCCTAATATACTTGAAGAAATATCTTCATATCTTCTTCTGTAGCTATTGTATTTTTTATACCCTCAGCCTCATGGCTAATGAAGGTAAATACACATTGATACGGTAATAATGTATCATGATTGGTTTTAGACCCCATGTTTCTTTGGACTAAATCCGTTTCAGAAAAATTTGAGTCGATTTACACATGTCCGTCCGTTGTCCGTCTGCCAAATGTTATATCTTTGATCAACATAAAATCAAAAACATATTTAATTAAACATATACCTCTGTCGGCAAGAGAGACTGACACTTTTTTACTTGTTGAGACTGAAGTAAAATCGAATGAGGATTTTGTTTGTAGAACATTTTGTTCTTCTAATTCGATTCCTACTATATCCTTTTTGACCGTCATTTATTTTAACCGGACTTCAATTATCACAACATGCGATTTCTCATCCTTGCAATACTTTACAAAAAGACAAGAAACAGAGACAAGAAACGGGTAAAATTGAGAACAAACAAACTGTAATAACCCTATTTAAAAAACATTGTTTTCTCAATTTAAGAAATATCTACTAAAAAACTCCGACAAATAATTTAAAATAAAGGCGGGTATATAAAAACGCCTTTGAAATGTCAAAAATATATTTTTTGCATATTTATATTTTTACATTTTCATATATTTATATTTTCGAGATTATTACAATAAATCGCCACCAACATATTTTTCATTGAATTAAAGATATAAGTATTGTCCTCTTCCATCAATACTCACAACCACACAAAAGTCCTTGATTTTCTCGCCCCTTAATTTTATTCATTCATTTGTATTTCCAACAACTCTCTTAGTTTCTCTCTGTCTCTCTTACTCTGTGAAAATGTTCGGAATGATAAACGAACTCCATCACAATCATTTATTAGAAAGATTTTGTGTTCAGTTCTGTTGAAATTATTTCAGCATGTCATTTTAATTATGGCGTTTCTTTTGCATTTCTGCTTTGACATCCGTTATACGATGAAAACGCAATGACAACAACTAGTGAACAACTGTCGGATGAACGATGAGCAAACTGTCGGATTGACAGACAGTCTAACTACAACTACAGTGATAGTAGTATTTCTTGTGGCGTTCTCCTTCTTTAAGCATCAACTAAATGTCGTTTACATTAATAAGTATTTTTGCTTGTAATTTTAATTATAATAAAGAGGAGCAGCATTATAGCTAACTCGGATGCTAGCTAATGCCAACAAAAATATCGTGGTCAGATGGCGTCAATGGTGAACAGTGTTTTTAAATCAAATCTCAGGCCAAAATATATTTTTGGCAACGTTTTAACTGGACCTGGCAATATTTATATCTTTATATTTATTATACAGCTGCTAGATATACATTCTTTGGATTTCCTGTGTCAAGACATGATTATGGTAAAGTTATGAGCTTTTTAACATAGAGAAGGGGGCAAAAATGTGTACAGTACTAATTTGTGTATACAGTCCAAATTATTTAAATCGCTTCGTATTCGAAATGTATGAATTCTGCCAACTGTTTTTATACCCTACACAACTATGTTGTCAGGGTATTATAGCTTTGTGCAGCCCCAAAAGTTTGTAACGCCGCGAAATATTGGTCCTAGACCCACCTTTAAGTATACCGATCGTCATATCTCGACTAGCTGAGTCGATCTAGACATGTGTGTCCGTCCGTCCGTCCGTCCGTCCGTCCGTCTGTCCATTATAATTTGTAAACACGATACAGGCCACAGTTATGGACCAATCTTCACGAAATTTTGCATGTAGGATGGGTTCTGGCCAATGAAGACCCCTATTGTTTTTGGGAAAGATCGGTTAATATTTAGGGGATGAAATGGACCAAATACTAAATTTTTGTCGGTTTTTCTGGTCGCTCCAGAGGCCGCAATAATGGCTCGAACATCTTGAAATTTTGCATGGAGAAGGGGATCAAGCCAAAGAATAAGCATGCATGTTTTGATAAAGATCGGTCAATAGTTAGCGGGTCAAATGGACCCTGACTTTTGTGTGAAAAATGACAAAATGTGTATTATATGGCATATATATTTACCCCTGAGAAGTTGATATTATATCCAAGAGGAGTGGTTGACCTTTAAATTAAGACCAATTATATTGTTGTATGTGCTCGGATGAGAGAGTTACACCTAAATATTTACAGGTATCTCCGTATTTGTATATTATTTAGTAACCCATTATCACTCTGGAGAGCTGAACTATAGCGCTGATCGCTTTGAAATGTTCCATGAGGTTCCAGTTATGGTCAAGGACAACGCCTATAATTTTCGGTGATGACCAGATAATAATTTTGGAATGAAGTGGACCGAAAACTTAATTTTTTGTGTTATTTTCGAGTCGATCTATAGACCACAAATGAAAGCCGAACATCACAAGACAACCCACGGTGAAAGGAATCTGGACAATAGCTGTACTGAATACTCGTAATATTCGGAAAAGTGTGAGGAAGAGGTGCTGTTTACCTCTAATCGGGCAAGAGGGTGCAAATATCACGAAATATTGCCCGGGCTCGGAATAAACATCCGAAAAAAATTTGAGTTCCGTGGTAGTTGTGTAGGGTATCGTATGGTCGGCCCCGTCCGACTATACTGCTCCGCTCACTGGTTATTTTTAACAAAGTATCCTAAAATTTCTAGTGCCGTACCGAATTTCGTTCACCTTTAAGCTTACACCAACGAGTATATATCCCAATATTACTGTAGTGTGGCATTCTACATAAATTTTAACTGTATCCGCAGATTAATAGAACATATCCACCTACATTTTCCTTTAGCATAAATCGTATAATACAAATATTTGATTTTCGAATGGCCCATAACGATTGCCATATATCAAGATTTATTGATGTGTAACATCTATAAAATACAAACTTTATTATTTTTTTGGGCAAGAAATATATCCGTTTTAACGGTCCTATTGTAAATATATATTCTAGGCAATTTAATGTGAAGATCTACGAGGTTTGGTCCGTTATTTTAAAATTTCGTGAGTTATGCTAATTACAACCGATGAAAGCATTAATACAGTGAATAAAATGATTTTGGATAATCCTTATCAGAGAGTTTGATGATGATATTAACGTACTCTTCTGTTCCTGTTAACATTTATTTTTTTTTTTTGCTAAATATTAAGCAAACACTGCGTCGCATTGACATCGCTTAGAAACTGTTGAACATCGTCAAAGACGACGACCTATATCAAAGACATAAGCATACACCTATCCCATTGAAACCATAGGCCAATCATCCGATTGGAAGCGTTCAAAAGTGCGTATACCGAAAAAGGCACGCCAATTTAGCTGGCCGAAAAAATCTTGGCTGTATCTCCAAGTGTTGTTGGGATTTTCACTTCAAATTTTAAAACCGAGAATGGGGTTCCCTTAAATGAAGGGGGTTTTCTTAACCTTTCGTTATTTGCACCCTCTTGAAACCTGACTAAAGGTCAACAAATACTACTAATATTCAGTAGACGAGGGATGTACTTGTCCAGATTCTCTTTACCGTGGGTTATGTTGTGACGTTCGGCTTTCAGTTGTGATCTATAGATCGACTCAAAAAAAAAAAAAACATAAAATGTTAAGTTTTCGGTCCACTTCATCCCAAAACTATTATCTGATCATCACCGAAAATTATAGGCGTTGTCCTTGACCATAACTGGAATCTCATGGAAATTTTCAAAGCGATCAGCGCTATATTTCCGCCCTCTAGTGTGGCTTTGGGTTACTAAACAACGTCTGAATACTAAGCACCTGTAAATATTTAAGTGTAGCTCCCAAATCTGAGTACATACGGCCATATAATTGGTATCAATTTAAAGGTCAACCACTCCTCTTGAACATACTATAAACTTTTTGGGTCTACGTCCTTCAGGGGCAAATATATACACCATATAATACAAATTTTGTAATTTTTCACACAAAAGTCAGGGTCCATTTGATACGCTAAATATTTACCGATCTTTATCAAAACATGCATGCTTATTCTTTGGCCCGATCCCCTTCTCCATGCAAAAATTCGCGATGTTTGAGACAAAAATAAAGTTTTTGGTCCATTTCATCCCCTAAATGTTAACCGATCTTTTCCAAAAACAATAGGGGTCTTCATTGGCCAGAACCCATTCTACATGCAAAATTTCGTGAAGATTGGTCCATAACTGCGGACGGACGGATCGGTATACTTAAAGGTGGGTCTAGGACCAATATTTCGCGGCGTTACAAACTTTTGGGGCTGCACAAAGCTATAATACCCTGACAACATAGTTGTGTAGGGTATAATAAATAATTCTGCCTTGAAGTTTCGGGAAGCAATTAGTTAGAAACGCACAGAATTGTGGGGCAAAGTAATCATTTTATTTGCACCTATATAACGCACCAGTATTTAGTCCATTTTTATACCCTCCACCATAGTTTGTAACGCATCGAAATAATCATTTCCGACCCTATAAAGTATATATATTCTTGATCAGCGTAAAATTCTATGACGATCTAAGCATGTCCGTCTTTCCGTCTGTCTGTTGTAATCACTCTAGCAATTAGTTAGAAACGCACAGAATTGTGGGAAAAAATAATCATGTATTTTGCACCTATATAACGCACCAGCTCTCATATCATGTCTTATTCACCGGACTTGGACCCCGCTAACTTGTTCCTTTTCCCTGATGCACATTCGCATTTCTGGACAGTTTCGAAGATTAGAAAAACTGCTGGCTTATGTGTATTATATCAGAGGGGGATAATTTGAAAAGAAAGGTTTCGATGCTAGACTTTGCGATACTTTGGAAACAAACAATTAAAATAGCATTTAAATTTAATTAAATATCGTATACCCGATCCGAGGCTTGTTCAAAAGTAGAGTGTTTATGGATTATATTTCTACTCACATTTCCCTCTTTTGCTGATACGGCCAATCAGTGTCTGGGTTTTTGTTCAACTAGGATTAAAACCAACAACATGTAGTGAACTCGGGCGACGTTCAATATCTGTTGTAGAACGAATCATGTGTTGCAGATATGGCATCAAAGGCAAAGCTCTGTCATATCTATAAAGGCTACCGAATGGACTAAAACGAAAATCATGATTTTTTTATAGAAAATTTAGGTCAATTTCAGCGAAACAATCTGCCAGAATATGAACATGTGATAAAGAAAATGTCTTGTAACTACTCAGCTTACGCCTTTTTAGTGGGACCCGAATATTTTACAAACAGTAAACTTTTATCGACACCATATTCCCCAGACATAGTCCCGTAAAGTATAACGAATAAATAATATTTAACCCTAGAAAGAAGAATAATAGGACCTTAGTTATGTATAACGAGTTATCGGTGGCTCTTCCAAAGATGTGTTCTATTTATCTTAACCGACAGTTTGTGGAGAACCCCGAGAGGACAGGGCGAAGAGTATTATGTTATATATGATATATTCATCCCGTGAAGGTACCACAATAATAAAGATCTGGTTTCATATGACTTGTGGTTCCTAAAACTGCAGAGTTTGATTACCTATATATAAAATGGAACCCTGGACAGAAAGATGATCGATCTCTTAATTTTTCAAACGGCTTATCGGTAGCACATATGGAAATGAGCTCTATTTGTTTTATATGACAGTTGGTGGAACAACCTGAGAGTGAAAGGTCGATGAGAGGAATATAACGTCGTATAAAATCCAGAACCACAGTTAACGTTGAAAAAACTGGATGAGTTTTGACTATGACTAAATTATTCCATAAGTTCGCTGCTTTCGCAAAGAAAGGATGTCAACAAAATTATCCAAAGCATTGGAGCCTGACGGAATGTACATGATAAAGCGAGAACAGTTAGATGAATAATGAGTCTGATTAAAGTCCACTGTTAAACTAGGCGAAGATGCTAGCAACATTATTTTTTCGTCATTATCCAATCGCAGATCATTAAGATGACTTCCGTTAGCAGCATATACCAGAACAGGCCGATACATAGAAGTAAGTTAGTAACGCTTGACATATCATGCTGTATTGTTTGAATATTCTAATAGTAGGTCCCTCCGGCCAGGTTTGAAACGAAGGATAATCAATTATATGTGCAGATAAGAATAAATCCGAACACAGTAAAGTGAAACAGCGATTTTCTTAGGATGGATTGGTATCTCCTCCAGTTCCTACTGACATAGGAATCGTTACTTATGCGAATGATTGGATGATCGGGTCCTTTTGAATAATACGTGTCAAACATCTATCTTGTTGATTTTGTAGCTTCCATCCACCCCAATATATAAACATATCAAACAAGTAATCAACGGATATTCGGTTAACCACATGCACTTCGAAGATGATAATGACACTTAATTTCGAGGAGAAATGTTTTAACTTGTCAGAACGCCACCTTGAGAAATGTAACAGTGTGTCACGTAATGGCTCCGGTGTCATCTTACCAATACCATTTCGATGCAGTAAGGGTGTTTCACAGAGAGAGCCATCTTAATCGTCACATGGTTATAGTAGTTACATTATGGTGACAAGAAGGTGTCCAATGATATAAATGTGAGCTTTAAGGTCATGAAGGCTATCGAACAAACGTGAAAAATCACTATTCATAGAAGATACGCATAATTGAATGGGGTCTACAAAGAGTCTTTCGATATGTTACAAACAAATAACAAATTTAGTACACCCTCATGGTGGAGGGTATAACAAATCCCTAGACATCATTACAGCTGTGACTGCAATGAAAACTAATTTCTGAACATTAACAGTCAGACTAGCAAATGAGCGTCATGTCGGACCAAACCCATCAATCTTACAAAGGATGAACATACACTGTTGTCCACAGATAATTCTTAGAGTTTAAGATGAACTAATAGTTGGAGCTTTTGATATGTTGCAACATAGGAATCGTTAAAGGTAAACTATGGCCAAAAAAGCATGGTAGGATCTCAGTCAAATTTATAACAACTAATCCGAAGAAGAGCGAAAATTAGTTTTTCATCGACAGTTATTCAACCTTTTCAATAGAAACACAGTGAAGAGAATATTTTCCCCTTCCCCGAAATATTGTGACTGATGGTTATGATAAACTAGCTGCATGTATCGTTAGTTTTGGCGATCATTCCAATTCGCATTGTGATCACATAAGCCCACACACTACCACTTATCGAAGAATTTGCGACTGCAAATAGGGTGCAGAATGGAAATTGTATCTTAAAAATATTTATCATCCGTCGGTATTCTAATGATTAAAAATACACTTCCTTTGATTTTAAAGTTCGTTAAGAACCATCAAATACGGGATATTATATCCTGTTCTTCTTGAGAACACTAAATTAAAAACTTTAGTGAAATCCGTTGCAAAAATGAATGTAAACGATTTTTTAATACCCTATTTGAGTTAATCCCCGCCGCTTCTTGAATGTACCTCGTATTTGATTTATCTATATAATGGCAATTACCACAGACATATAGATTTTCATAGCATGAAATTACTATTTGCGTTAGCCTCTACGAAATGAAAACATAAAAATCATAAGAACATTCATACACGTGTTCATATATGTAAGCAAATACACATATCCACCCAAACCAAACACATACGAACACAAAGAAAGCAAAAATCTTGACCACAGTTTGCCATTAATAAATGACCATTGTAATAAAGAAAACCCGGATAGGAACATTATGATTTTATAGGCATTTGTTGGTCCATAGGCTTCTTAGTGCCCAAGAAAAAGTGTGTATAGGGTACTTTAGTAATAAATAAAATCCTATTCAATGAGTATGAGTATAAAAATTCATAATGACCTTTCATAACCAAGACTTCTTCTGCTATTCCTATAATCGTCTAGAATAGAGGAAAACCCTCAAATTATGCGGTTGATGTAAAGCTCATAAATCTTCTACAGTATTTGGTGAAATTGAAAAAGGAGTGTATGAGTGTATGCTATGCCATTTTTCTTGTTTCGGAGAAAATCGAAAGGATGTTGATGACCCTTGAATCAAATTTACTTAATATGAAAAATCTAACGGAATTTTGTTTAGCACTTAGTGTAAACTATCCGAAAATATAAATATGTAAAAACGCCGTTATGTTCGGCCTGCCCTAACTTCTTATAACTTTCATACAGACACTCAGGTCGAAAACCGGATTAAAACGAAGTGTACATCAGAACTTTTTTTACCGGGTTAAACTACTTTATGATGATTTATTTGTCATATATGCCAAAAAAATTGACCATTGAACATACAAACAAGTGAAAAAGCATTAAGTTCGGGCGGGCCGAACTTTGGATACCCTCCATAGATAACTGACAGGTACTTGAAATAAAAATATAGGGAACATACCAAAATGTGTACCTATACCGACATTTCTACAAACCGATTACGGTTCTAAATATTGGTCCTAGACTCCATGTTTCTTTGGGCCAAGTTTGTTTAAAAAAATTTGGATTTCATCCAATCTTTGTCCAATCTTTTTTTTAATTTTTTTTCGTATCTTCCGCAGATGAAATGATTACAACAGTGTCTTAGAACCAAACCCAAACACGGAAGAAATCATATAACTATTTTAATATAAAAAAGGGGGTTATATGGGGACGCCCCAAAACGGGGGCGAATATTAAAATTTTTGTTACCATATACGACTACAAAATACCAAATTGCAGGAAATTCGGTTGAAAAACGCTCTCAAGAACCCAAAAATACCGAAAATTGAGGATACCCTTATATGGGGGCTGTCCGAAAAAATGGACCTAAATTTATATTTTTGTGGAGAGATTTGGTACCTATTAAGAACTAAAAGTACTAAATTACATCCAATTCGGTGGAAAAATAGGATCAAAACCCCCCAGGATGTACCGGTATATGGGGCTACAACAAAAAGTGGACCTATATTTATAATTTTTTGTGGAGACATTTAGTACCAAATAAGAACTCAATGTACCAAATTTCAGCGTATTCGGTTGAAAAACGCGCTCAAGAACTTCAAAATACCGGAAATTGGGTGTACTGTTATATGGGAGCTATGCCTAATCGTGGATCCCGGTCCACGTTTAGGCATGGCTTCGAACTTGACCTGCCTGCAGACAAAAGATAAACCTATGCAAAATTTCAGCACCACGGACGGGTGGACAGACGGACTGACATGTCTAGATCGTCTTAGAATTTTACCCTGATTAAGATTATATATACTTTATAGGGTCGGAAATGAATATTTCGATGAGTGACAAAATAAATATACCCTCCATACTATGGAGGAGGGTATAATTAAGTGGGACCATATCATGGGGGTTATTAAAAACATGGACCTACGCGAGACATTTTCTTCAGAGATCTGATGTGTCAAATAATAGTCACTCCGGAGGGAATTGGAAAACATTGTTTACTTAAGCTCATTCCCTGTCTAAAAATCCCACCAATTTTTGATTACATCATAGTTTTTTGCCACGAGGTGTTGGAACTTTCATGTCAAGTAACTGTGAGTATCCCTATGGTGGAGAGTATCCAAAACTCGGCCCGGCCGAACTTAATGCTTTTTTCGCTTGTTACACTTGATGTGGATACCGGTAAATGGTAATACACAAATACTTATTTTTTATATTTGATCAAAGGTGTTTCTATACACTTGACCCTACACTGTCAGGCAACCAACCAACCATAAAAACACCCTACAACAACGATCAGGTGGTGATTATATAATAAATTATAACAAACCTGCAAAAGGCATCAACGTAAGACCAGCTTTAATGGTTACCGTTTTTTTTTTTTTTTTTTTTTTTTTTTAAATGTTTATCTCCCTTTGCCAATCTACACATTTTCATCCACATTTAGCACATTGTATTGCGTATGGCCTAAGGGGGAAAATATATTTACTGTGTTTATTTCGGACTAACCATAATAGTATTTATATATTTTGTTGTTTTTGTTATGTTTATGGCAAAGCCGGTCGTTCGGTCGTTGCTATGATAACAACAAATACTAATTAATACGCATATTTTTTCCATTTTCTGTTGTTGCGGCGACTTTGGTAAATGTGAATAACCATCACCATCAAAGGATGTTATGAAATATTGTTAATTTTTAAACAACTTTGTTAATCCATTTCACATTAAAAATAACAATGCTTGTGTTTTTCTGTTGTTTGTGAATATATTAATTTTAATTTTTCTATTCTTTCATGTTTTTATGCTGATCCATTATAGAGTTAACCATCAATTCATGCGGTTTACATTGTAATGTTGTTGCATTCCTTTTTTAATTGCAATAGTCAATATTATAAAGCCACAGGGATAACAAAAGAATTGATTGCTGTGAAGTTAAATAGAAGCACCAGTGTACCTTGGTCGGAGAGGTTTCTTTAAAAAATCCACGCCTTTGATAATCCTTGAAAAAACATTATTTAAAAAATCCACGCCTTTGATAATCCTTGAAAAAACATTATTTAAAAAATCCACGCCTTTGATAATCCTTGAAAAAACATTATTTAAAAAATCCACGCCTTTGATAATCCTTGAAAAAACATTATTTAAAAAATCCACGCCTTTGATAATCCTTGAAAAAACATTCTTTAAAAAATCCACGCCTTTGATAATCCTTGAAAAAAATATTCTTTAAAAAATCCACGCGTTTGATAATCCTTGAAAAAACATTCTTTAAAAAATTCACGCCTTTGATAATCCTTGAAAAAACATTCTTTAAAAAATCCACGCCTTTGATAATCCTTGAAAAAACATTCTTTAAAAAATCCACGCCTTTGATAATCTTTGAAAAAACATTCTTTAAAAAATCCACGACTTTGATAATCCTTGAAAAAACATTCTTTAAAAAATCCACGGCTTTGTTAATCCTTGAAAAAACATTCTTTAAAAAATCCACGGCTTTGATAATCCTTGTAAAAACATTCTTTAAAAAATCCACGCCTTTGATAATCCCTGAAAAAAAACATTATTTAAAGAATCCACGCCTTTGATAATCCTTGAAAAAAATATTCTTCTAAAAATCCACGCCTTTGATAATCCTTGAAAAAAATATTCTTTGAAAAATCCACGCCTTTGATAATCCTTGAAAAAAATATTCTTCGAAAAATCCACGCCTTTGATAATCCTTGAAAAACTATTCTTTGAAAAGTCCACATCTTCGATAATCATTGAAAAAAAGACATTCTTCGAAAAAACCACGCCTTGAAAAACTATTCTTTGAAAAGTCCACACCTTTGATAATCCTTAAAAAAAATATTCTTCGAAAAATCCACGCCTTGAGTAACTATTCCTGAAAAAATATTCTTCGAAAAATCCACGCCTTGAAAACTATTCGTTGAAAAGTGCACACTTTTGATAATCCTTGAAAAAACATTCTTAAAAAAATCCACACTGTTGATAATCCTGGAAAAAATATTCTTTAAATATCCACGCCTTTGATAATCCTTGAAAAAACATTCTTTAGAAAATCCACGACTTTCATCATCCTTGAAAAAATATTCTTTAAAAATTATTCTTTAAATTATTAATTTACCACTTGCCTTTGTAGTTGTAAAACTTTAAATTCCACTGCAACAATAATAGAGTAATTATTGTTGTATTGATTGTATTTCACTCTCGGTGTTTAGAAACAAAAGGAATGCAAGTGCAAACAGAGAACAGAACGATCACGTAAACTAATAATGGTCTATTTACCCACAAGTACTAAACACACTGCAAGGTTTTTGCCATGAAAAGGAATAATGTGTACGAAGAAGGAAATGGAAATGAAAACTTATTTAATTCCCAGGTATTAGTTTAGTTTTACTTCTTCTTCAACAACAAATCGAAGAAGAGAACGACGACAATGACAAAGACGCAGCATCAGCAATGGCAGAATAATCAATAATGACTCTTGGAAAGTTATTTTATTTTTCTGCAATTGCACTTATTGCAGATTTACCTGTTTACGTAGAATAGCAACAACAACAACTCAAACGACTTTAATGGAACATTTACCATCGATTGAAAGCATCATAATTACTCTCAATCTGGCGTAAAAAATATACAACTAAAATATTGCAATATATTTAATATGGTGTGTGGGGTATAGGAACAGGGTATTGTGAAAGGATTTTATAACATGTTGACAGTATAAATCCGGACTTATTTTAACAAATTCCGATACACATTTTATCGATATATTTTTCCGGTCTACATTTCTTCTTCTAATTTCTTTCAGCTTTATAATTTTTGGATCCCGTAAATTGCAAACTTTCGTACAAAAAATGCTAAAATTTTACATTTGCCTCACGTTTGTAATAATACACTATTTTCTTGCACTATATTTTTCCGAATCGATTTTAATAACATTAGTGTATAATGATGACCTTTGACGATGTCTGACATTATCGTAGATACCAAAAAGATACAAAATTTGGTCACCCATTATTTGACATTAAAAGTGTAAAAGGTGTATTTATTCCAATACCTGAATACACGCTAAAGTACACTTTGGATTCTTGAACAACTTAAAACATATCTAACTACCTACATATTCTATGAATGTTCAAGATATGAGTCGTTGCCTAATATTTTTAAATTTTACAAAATATTTTTAAAGAATAACTATGGAGGT
>NW_026877696.1:0-22700 GCF_032173495.1 Musca vetustissima | reverse complement strand
CCACGCCTTGATGATAGGCAATGGAATAGGCAATGGAAAAATATTATTTTAAAAAATCCACGCCTGACGATAGGCAATGGAAAAATATTATTTTAAAAAATCCACGCCTGATGATAGGCTATCCCTTGAAAAATATTATTTTAAAAAATCCACGCCTTGATGATAGGCAATGGAAAAATATTCTTTTAAAAAATCCATGCCTTGATGATAGGCAATGGAAAAATATTCTTTTAAAAAATCCATGCCTTGATGATAGGCAATGGAAAAATATTATTTTAAAAAATCCACGCCTGATGATAGGCTATCCCTTGAAAAATATTATTTTAAAAAATCCACGCCTGATGATAGGCTATCCCTTGAAAAATATTATTTTAAAAAATATTATATTATTTTAAAAAATCCACGCCTGATGATAGGCTATCCCTTGAAAAATATTATTTTAAAAAATCCACGCCTGATGATAGGCTATCCCTTGAAAAATATTATTTTAAAAAATCCACGCCTTGATGATAGGCAATGGAAAAATATTATTTTAAAAAATCCACGCCTGATGATAGGCTATCCCTTGAAAAATATTATTTTAAAAAATCCACGCCTGATGATAGGCTATACCTTGAAAAATATTATTTTAAAAAATCCACGCCTGATGATAGGCTATCCCTTGAAAAATATTATTTTAAAAAATCCACGCCTGATGATAGGCTATCCCTTGAAAAATATTATTTTAAAAAATCCACGCCTGATGATAGGCTATCCCTTGAAAAATATTATTTTAAAAATCCACGCCTGATGATAGGCTATCCCTTGAAAAATATTATTTTAAAAAATCCACGCCTGATGATAGGCTATCCCTTGAAAAATATTTTTTTAAAAAATCCACGCCTGATGATAGGCTATCCCTTGAAAAATATTATTTTAAAAAATCCACGCCTTGATGATAGGCAATGGAAAAAATATTATTTTAAAAAATCCACGCCTGATGATAGGCTATCCCTTGAAACATATTATTTTAAAAAATCCACGCCTTGATGATAGGCAATGGAAAAAATTCCTTTAAATAAGCCGCGCCTTGACGATAGGCAATGGAAAAATATTATTTTAAAAAATCCACGCCTGATGATAGGCTATCCCTTGAAAAATATTATTTTAAAAAATCCACGCCTGATGATAGGCTATCCCTTGAAAAATATTCTTTTAAAAAATCCACGCCTTGATGATAGGCAATGGAAAAATATTATTTTAAAAAATCCACGCCTTGATGATAGGCAATGGAAAAATATTCTTTTAAAAAATCCATGCCTTTATGATAGGCAATGGAAAAATATTCTTTTAAAAAATCCACGCCTTGATGATAGGCAATGGAAAAATATTATTTTAAAAAATCCACGCCTGATGATAGGCTATCCCTTGAAAAATATTATTTTAAAAAATCCACGCCTGATGATAGGCTATCCCTTGAAAAATATTATTTTAAAAAATCCACGTCTGATGATAGGCTATCCCTTGAAAAATATTATTTTAAAAAATCCACGCCTTGATGATAGGCAATGGAAAAAATATTATTTTAAAAAATCCACGCCTTGATGATAGGCAATGGAAAAAATATTATTTTAAAAAATCCACGCCTTGATGATAGGCAATGGAAAAAATATTATTTTAAAAAATCCACGCCTGATGATAGGCTATCCCTTGAAAAATATTATTTTAAAAAATCCACGCCTTGATGATAGGCAATGGAAAAAATTCCTTTAAATAATCCGCGCCTTGACGATAGGCAATGGAAAAATATTATTTTAAAAAATCCACGCCTGATGATAGGCTATCCCTTGAAAAATATTATTTTAAAAAATCCACGCCTTGATGATAGGCAATGGAAAAATATTCTTTTAAAAAATCCACGCCTTGATGATAGGCAATGGAAAAATATTCTTTTAAAAAATCCACGCCTTGATGATAGGCAATGGAAAAATATTATTTTAAAAAATCCACGTCTTGATGATGGGCCTTGAAATATTTTTTTAAAATCCACGCCTTGATGATAGGCTTTGAAAAAAAAAAATATAATTTAAAAAATCCACGCCGGGATGATAGTCTCCTAAAAATATTGTTTGAAAAAATCCATGCCTTGAGGATAGGCCTTGGAAAATATTTTTTCCCCCAACCCATCTCTATGTTTGAGAATCCTTTTCTTGTGTCAAAGTGTTTGAGGTCTAGTGGGTGGCTGGGTTGGTTTGCAGGAGTCGGCATCAAGACATGCCAGCAAAATATCAAGGAAACGAATAAAAATAAACAAAATAGAAAGTATTCCCATTATACTTATGGGTGTAATGAACCGAACCGGTAATGGTGGATAGTTTTAGCTTACACATGCATATGTACTCACTCAAAGACACCCTCACATATACATTCGAAACGAGCAAATAACTGAAATAGTTGGGTACTGTTGGTTCGTAATTACTTCTAATGTCAAATTCATTCATGAGCAATGGGATGTGGGATATTCCAAATTTATTTATCGCATGAGACAAGGGTTGATTGGTCCTTCGAGAAAATTTAAAAAAAAAATACTTTAGACGTTTAAAAAAATTATCCTTAAAAAATACCCACTCTTTAATAGGCCTCAGAACATCTTCTATATATTTAACCCTTCAGAACATCCCACAATAATTTTACTCTCAGACTACAATCCATTAAACCCATCTTCCACTCTCTTTTCCCATTTTTTCCTCTCATTGTGTTTTAACATTCATCACCAGTCCTTGTGGTCGTCCTGCATTGTTTGAACTAAAAAACTGTTTACTTTGGTTGGTAGCAGGAGTTGACATAACTCTATCCTTCTCCCCCGCGCTGTGGCGGCGGACAAACAAAAGTTAATGGCTCGCAAAAATAAAGAAAAAAAAAAACAAAAACACAAAAATACTCATGCGGAAAATTGGGAAATAAAACAATAGGGAGTCCCTTTTGTTTTATTTCCCCCGACTTTTTTACTCGGTCATCCTGCTGACTGCTGCCCTCTCAAATAATAAATATCCCATTACAAAACTAATAGCAATTTGGAGGATTATTTCGCACTGAGGGAATTTATGTTTCTTGTTGTTGTTACTTTTTTGAAGTTAAATATTTGTTAATTCTTTGCTTTTTGCGTTTCATTAAAATGTGAAACTGATACTTGCCGTGGAATATTTTTGTAGGCGGTTCATCATTCATTGTGGACATAATTGCCTTTGGAGTGGTTCGGTAAACAAAATAAGTCATCTATCCTAAAATGTCAATGAGGAAAAAAACATTGTCTATCATCCAACAAAATATTATTTCGCAATGCCTTTCATTAAGGCCTTGAAAACTAGAATAGTTTTTATTGCCTATTCATAAGGCGCGGATTTTTAAAGAATATATTTCCATTGCCTATCATCAAGGCGTGGATTTTTAAAAGAATATTTTCAGGCGTGGATTATTTAAAAGAATATTTTCAGAAGACTATCATCTAGGCGTGGATTATTTAAAAGAATATTTTCAGAAGCCTATCATCTAGGCGTGGATTATTTAAAAGAATATTTTCAGAAGCCTATCATCTAGGCGTGGATTATTTAAAAGAATATTTTCAGAAGCCTATCATCTAGGCGTGGATTATTTAAAAGAATATTTTCAGAAGCCTATCATCTAGGCGTGGATTATTTAAAAGAATATTTTCAGAAGCCTATCATCTAGGCGTGGATTATTTAAAAGAATATTTTCAGAAGCCTATCATCTAGGCGTGGATTATTTAAAAGAATATTTTCAGAAGCCTATCATCTAGGCGTGGATTATTTAAAAGAATATTTTCAGAAGCCTATCATCTAGGCGTGGATTATTTAAAAGAATATTTTCAGAAGCCTATCATCTAGGCGTGGATTATTTAAAAGAATATTTTCAGAAGCCTATCATCTAGGCGTGGATTATTTAAAAGAATATTTTCAGAAGCCTATCATCTAGGCGTGGATTATTTAAAAGAATATTTTCAGAAGCCTATCATCTAGGCGTGGATTATTTAAAAGAATATTTTCAGAAGCCTATCATTTAGGCGTGGTTTATTTAAAATAATATTTTCAGAAGCCTATCATCTAGGCGTGGTTTATTTAAAAGAATATTTTCAGAAGCCTATCATCTAGGCGTGGTTTATTTAAAAGAATATTTTCAGAAGCCTATCATCTAGGCGTGGTTTATTTAAAAGAATATTTTCAGAAGCCTATCATCTAGGCGTGGTTTATTTAAAAGAATATTTTCAGAAGTCTATCATCTAGGCGTGGATTATTTAAAAGAATATTTTCAGAAGCCTATCATCTAGGCGTGGTTTATTTAAAAGAATATTTTCAGAAGCCTATCATCTAGGCATGGTTTATTTAAAAGAATATTTTCAGAAGCCTATCATCTAGGCGTGGTTTATTTAAAAGAATATTATGTACATTGCCAAAATTTTAATTTTTATATATTTTCTTTAAAGCACAACTTTCCCTTCTGCATCTTCTTCAGAGCCCTTAAAACCCTCAATAGACAAGTAGCATAAAATTACAATGTATCATGCATTTCAACACTCTCCTTCACTCTCCACTTGAAAACATGAAGTGGAGAATTTTTTGAGCTTTGAAAGCATTTTTTTGTGCCCGCCAACACCATACGACCCGTATGCGCTCAATGATAATTTATACGCAGCAGAGTATTGTTGCAGCACCATTGCACTGCCACTTTCCATTGGAAAGGATAGGACCCGCTCACTGACTGTCTCTTTTTCTTCGTTAAAATCTTAAGGCGATCCAATTTTGGTCTGTGTTTTTTTAGAAAATCCTAAAAAATGCAAACACACAATCCCCTTTCCTCACCTCCCCTCAAATTTACTTATAAATCCTTTACTAAGTCATTCCCAAACATACTTCTTTGCCACGATGATTTGTGTGTGTCATTTCTCGAGTAGAACAGGGCAGGCTGCTCACGTCTTGTCCTCGTAAAAATACATCGTAGTCGTCGTTGATGTCGTTTTTAAGTGCCAGTATTCTTATAAAAACCATAAAACTTCTTTTGTTCGGCCATAACATCTTCATTCATTCTCTTCTTCTGTGACCAAAGAAAAGGGAAAAGAATGCCAGAGTAGATATTTCTGTGGCACATTCATTGTTTGCCTGGTATTATCCTTTATTTTTTGGCGGGGGAGGAAAGCTTATTATCCTAGCTTCAACTCAACACAATGGCTTGAACACAATTGAAATACAATCAAAAATAAAAGAGGGAAAGCGATCCATTATCCTTAAACTAACATTGCTGCAACCAAAGAGCGTGCTGCTTGAGGATTGAAAGAGCAAACATTTTTATTTCAAAGCCCATCGTATATCCTGCATTAGGGGTTTTATTTTTTCAAAATATCCCCACTTGTTGTTTAAACAGGAATTAATTAAGGAAATGTAAAGAGTTAACGAAAATTGTAAAAAGAGCGCTCAAAGGACAATGCAAAAGGATGTGTGAGAATTGGAATTAGAATTTTATTCTTGCTATGCCTTTTATTATATTTTAAGTGGGAACCAAGAAACATTTATAACCAACAAAAAACAATAAATTCAGCTGGGTCGAATATTTATGCTTCAAAAAATCTGCTTTAAAAAATCCATGCCTTGAAGATAGGCTCCTCAAAATATTCTTTTTGAAATCCACGCCTGGAAGATAGGCATTGAAAAATATTCTTTTTGAAATCCACGCCTGGAAGATAGGCCTTGAAAAATATTCTTTTAGAAATCCACGCCTGGAAGATAGGCCTTGAAAAATATTCTTTTAGAAATCCACGCCTGGAAGATAGGCCTTGAAAAATATTCTTTTAGAAATCCACGCCTGGAAGATAGGCCCCTCAAAATATTCTTTTAAAAAATCCACGCCTAGATGATAGGCCTTGAAAAATATTCTTTTAAAAATCCACGCCTCAGTTGGCCCTTGAAAAATATTCTTTAATAAATCCACGCCTCAGTTGGCCCTTGAAAAATATTCTTTTATAAATCCACGCCTCAGTTGGCCCTTGAAAAATATTCTTTTATAAATCCACGCCTCAGTTGGCCCTTGAAAAATATTCTTTTATAAATCCACGCCTCAGTTGGCCCTTGAAAAATATTCTTTAAAAAATCCACGCCTCAGTTGGCCCTTGAAAAATATTCTTTAATAAATCCACGCCTCAGTTGGCCCTTGAAAAATATTCTTTAATAAATCCACGCCTCAGTTGGGCCTTGGAGAGATTATTCTTTAAAAAATCCACACCTCAGTTGGCCCTTGAAAAATATTCTTTAAAAAATCCACGCCTCAGTTGGCCCTTGAAAAATATTCTTTAATAAATCCACGCCTCAGTTGGCCCTTGAAAAATATTCTTTTAAAAAATCCACGCCTCAGTTGGCCCTTTAAAAATATTCTTTAAAAAATCCACGCCTCAGTTTAAAAATAAATCCACGCCTCAGTTGGCCCTTGAAAAATATTCTTTACTAAATCCACGCCTCAGTTGGCCCTTGAAAAATATTCTTTAATATACGAGTTGGCCCTTAAAAACTACAATGTAAGGATAAAAACACAAACACACACACATATTCTTTAAAAATCCACGCCTCAGTTGGCCCTTGAAAAATATTCTTTGATAAATCCACGCCTCAGTTGGCCCTTGAAAAATATTCTTTGATAAATGGCTCAGTTGGCCCTTGAAAAATATTCTTTAATAAATCCACGCCTCAGTTGGCCCTTGAAAAATATTCTTTAATAAATCCACGCCTCAGTTGGCCCTTGTTGTTGTTGTTGCTGCTGCTGTTACCCTTGAAAAATCGTCTACAAAACAAGTTTCAGTTGGCCCTTGAAAAATTTTTTTTAATAAATCCACGTCTCAGTTGGCCCTTGAAAAATATTCTTTAATAAATCCACGCCTCAGTTGGCCCTTGAAAAATATTCTTTAATTCCACGCCTCAGTTGGCCCTTGAAAAATTTTCTTTAATAAATCCACGCCTCATTTGGCCCTTGAAAAATATTCTTTAAAATAGGTAGATTTTTTTTTAAATTTATTTTTATGTAAAAATGTATATCTCATGGGATAATATCCCGAAAGAAAAAAAAATTAAAAAAAATTCTTTAACAATCCACGCTCTCCCTTGGCCCTTGAAAAATATTCTTTAATTTCCAAAGATTGCCCTTGAGAAAATAAACTATAAATCCACGCCTCAGTTGGCCCTTGAAAAAACACACAAATTTTTGCCCACCTTTCTTAACATTATTTTTAATTTCATATAAAAAATTGGCCCTTGAAAAATATTCTTTAATAAATCCACGCCAAAGTTGGCCCTTGAAAAATATTCTTTAATAAATCCACGCCTCAGTTGGCCCTTGAAAAATATTCTTTGATAAATCCACGCCTCAGTTGGCCCTTGAAAAATATTCTTTAATAAATCCACGCCTCAGTTGGCCCTTGAAAAATATTCTTTTGTAAATCCACGCCTCAGTTGGCCCTTGAAAAATAATCTTTAGTAAATCCACGCCTCAGTTGGCCCTTGAAAAATATTCTTTAATAAATCCATACTGTCTCTCTCCCTTTAAAAATAATTCTTTAATAAATCCAAAACTACAGTTGGCCCTTGAAAAATATTCTTACATAAATCCACGCCTCAGTTGGCCCTTGAAAAATATTCTTAAATAAATCCACGCCTCAGTTGGCCCTTGAAAAATATTCTTTTAAATAAATCCACGCCTCAGTTGGCCCTAGAAAAATATTCTTTAATAAATCCACGCCTCCGTTGGCCCTTGAAAAATATTCTTTTAAATCCACGCCAATTTTTCCCTTGAAAAATATTCTTTAATAAATCCAAATGTTACCCTTGTGTGTCAGAATGTGTGATAATGTAAAGAATTCGCATGAAAATATCTCGTCAGGTATTTGATGGATGGATTGAAACGAATAGCAAATTTTGTAATTTAAATCCACGCCTCAGTTGGCCCTTGAAAAAATATTCTTTAATAAATCCACGCCTCAGTTGGCCCTTGAAAAATATTCTTAAATAAATCCACGCCTCAGTTGGCCCTTGAAAAATATTCTTTAATAAATCCACGCATCAGTTGGCCCTTGAAAAATATTCTTTAATAAATCCACGCCTTAGTTGGCCCTTGAAAAATATTCTTTAATAAATCCACGCCTCAGTTGGCCCTTGAAAAATATTTTTAAATAAATCCACGCCTCAGTTGGCCCTTGAAAAATATTCTTTAATAAATCCACGCCTCAGTTGGCCCTTGAAAAATATTCTTTAATATATCCACGCCTCATATCCACGCCTCAGTTGGCCCTTGAAAAATATTCTTTAATAAATCCACGCCTCGGTTGGCCCTTGAAAAATATTCTTTAAAAAATCCACGCCTCAGTCCCTTGAAAAATATACTTAAATAAATCCACGCCTCAGTTGGCCCTTGAAAAATATTCTTAAATAAATCCACGCCTCAGTTGGCCCTTGAAAAATATTCTTTAATAAATCCACGCCTCAGTTGGCCCTTGAAAAATATTCTTTAATAAATCCACGCCTCAGTTGGCCCTTGAAAAATATTCTTTAATAAATCCACGCCTCAGTTGGCCCTTGAAAAATATTCTTTAATAAATCCACGCCTCAGTTGGCCCTTGAAAAATATTCTTTAATAAATCCACGCCTCAGTTGGCCCTTGAAAAATATTCTTTAATAAATCCACGCCTCAGTTGGCCCTTGAAAAATATTCTTTAATAAATCCACGCCTCAGTTGGCCCTTGAAAAATATTCTTTAATAAATCCACGCCTCAGTTGGCCCTTGAAAAATATTCTTTAATAAATCCACGCCTCAGTTGGCCCTTGAAAAATATTCTTTAATAAATCCACGCCTCAGTTGGCCCTTGAAAAATATTCTTTAATAAATCCACGCCTCAGTTGGCCCTTGAAAAATATTCTTTAATAAATCCATTCCTCAGTTGGCCCTTGAAAAATTCTTTATAAATCCACGCCTCAGTTGGCCCTTGAAAAATATTCTTTAATAAATCCACGCCTCAGTTGGCCCTTGAAAAATATTCTTTAATAAATCCACGCCTCAGTTGGCCCTTGAAAAATATTCTTTAATAAATCCACGCCTCAGTTGGCCCTTGAAAAATATTCTTTAATAAATCCACGCCTCAGTTGGCCCTTGAAAAATATTCTTTAATAAATCCACGCCTCAGTTGGCCCTTGAAAAATATTCTTTAATAAATCCACGCCTCAGTTGGCCCTTGAAAAATATTCTTTAATAAATCCACGCCTCAGTTGGCCCTTGAAAAATATTCTTTAATAAATCCTTGGCCCTTGAAAAATATTCTTTAATAAATCCACGCCTCAGTTGGCCCTTGAAAAATATTCTTTAATAAATCCACGCCTCAGTTGGCCCTTGAAAAATATTCTTTAATAAATCCACGCCTCAGTTGGCCCTTGAAAAATATTCTTTAATAAATCCACGCCTCAGTTGGCCCTTGAAAAATATTCTTTAATAAATCCACGCCTCAGTTGGCCCTTGAAAAATATTCTTTAAATAAAAATCCACGCCTCAGTTGGCCCTTGAAAAATATTCTTTAATAAATCCACGCCTCAGTTGGCCCTTGAAAAATATTCTTTAATAAATCCACGCCTCAGTTGGCCCTTGAAAAATATTCTTTAATAAATCCACGCCTCAGTTGGCCCTTGAAAAATATTCTTTAATAAATCCACGCCTCAGTTGGCCCTTGAAAAATATTCTTTAATAAATCCACGCCTCAGTTGGCCCTTGAAAAATATTCTTTAATAAATCCACGCCTCAGTTGGCCCTTGAAAAATATTCTTTAATAAATCCACGCCTCAGTTGGCCCTTGAAAAATATTCTTTAAAAAATCCACGCCTCAGTTGGCCCTTGAAAAATATTCTTTAATAAATCCACGCCTCAGTTGGCCCTTGAAAAATATTCTTTAATAAATCCACGCCTCAGTTGGCCCTTGAAAAATATTCTTTAATAAATCCACGCCTCAGTTGGCCCTTGAAAAATATTCTTTAATAAATCCACGCCTCAGTTGGCCC
The DNA here is from genome assembly GCF_032173495.1 of Musca vetustissima. Lineage (NCBI taxonomy): Eukaryota > Metazoa > Arthropoda > Insecta > Diptera > Muscidae > Musca > Musca vetustissima. The sequence continues at coordinate 12,627 of NW_026877696.1, read as the reverse complement.
TTGAAAAATATTCTTTAATAAATCCACGCCTCAGTTGGCCCTTGAAAAATATTCTTTAATAAATCCACGCCTCAGTTGGCCCTTGAAAAATATTCTTTAATAAATCCACGCCTCAGTTGGCCCTTGAAAAATATTCTTTAATAAATCCACGCCTCAGTTGGCCCTTGAAAAATATTCTTTAATAAATCCACGCCTCAGTTGGCCCTTGAAAAATATTCTTTAATAAATCCACGCCTCAGTTGGCCCTTGAAAAATATTCTTTAATAAATCCACGCCTCAGTTGGCCCTTGAAAAATATTCTTTAATAAATCCACGCCTCAGTTGGCCCTTGAAAAATATTCTTTAATAAATCCACGCCTCAGTTGGCCCTTGAAAAATATTCTTTAATAAATCCACGCCTCAGTTGGCCCTTGAAAAATATTCTTTAATAAATCCACGCCTCAGTTGGCCCTTGAAAAATATTCTTTAATAAATCCACGCCTCAGTTGGCCCTTGAAAAATATTCTTTAATAAATCCACGCCTCAGTTGGCCCTTGAAAAATATTCTTTAATAAATCCACGCCTCAGTTGGCCCTTGAAAAATATTCTTTAATAAATCCACGCCTCAGTTGGCCCTTGAAAAATATTCTTTAATAAATCCACGCCTCAGTTGGCCCTTGAAAAATATTCTTTAATAAATCCACGCCTCAGTTGGCCCTTGAAAAATATTCTTTAATAAATCCACGCCTCAGTTGGCCCTTGAAAAATATTCTTTAATAAATCTTTAATAAATCCACGCCTCAGTTGGCCCTTGAAAAATATTCTTTAATAAATCCACGCCTCAGTTGGCCCTTGAAAAATATTCTTTAAATAAATCCAATCCATCGTCATTGTTGTTGTTATTATTGCTGTTCAATGTAACCTTCCCCTATCTCCCAAAAAACGTCAACGTCATATGTTCGTACGAACGTACGTCTGGCCTGTGTGTATAAACGTGCTTGTAATGCTTATAAATTATTATTGAATATTGACTGGTAATATTCAAATTAGTTTTATGAGCAAACGAAACACAAATTTATTTTAATTTTGTTTTTTTTTTTTTTGGTGGGATGAGGTGGGATGTGTTTTGATGTGCGTGAAGATAAATTCGTTTTTAACTAGCAAAGACACAAACCAGTATGTGTGGTTGTGTTCAGTATAACAGTTTTGTAATACGGTATAACAGAATTCACGGAAAATAAATTCTGATTTATTACGAAATTATATATATTTAAATTATATTCAGAATATATTTTCATTTTGTGAATATGAGTTATGATGTATTATGATAAAAAAATTTGTAAAAAGCAAATAATATTGTCAAAAATAAAGAGAAAAAAACAATATATGTTTTAACCCACTGTGCGGGATCTATAAAAGATACGCCTGATCTGAAGGTACCGTATGAAAGCTTGTCTCCTCTATTTTTAGAAAATATTTTTTTCAGAATTTTCTGACACAGAAATTTTGAGAAAAAAATTTTTGAAAAAAAAATATAATTTTAAGGGACATTATATTCAGAGAACCACTGTGCGGGATCTATAAAAGATACGCCTGATCTGAAGGTACCGTATGAAAGCTTGTCTCCTCTTCTTTTAGAAAGTATTTTTTCAGAATTTTCTGACACAGAAATTTTGAGAAAAAAATTTTTGAAAAAAATATATAATTTTAAGGGGAATTATATTCAGAGAACCACTGTGCGGGAACTATGAATGATACGCCTTATCCGAAGGTACCTTATGAAAGCTGGTCTCCTCTACTTTTAGAAAATATTTTTTTCAGAATTTTCTGACACAGAAATTTTGAGAAAAAAATTTTGAAAAAAATATATAATTTTAAGGGGCATTATATTCAGAGAACCACTGTGTGGGAACTATGAAAGATACGCCTTATCCGAAGGTACCTTATGAAAGCTGGTCTCCTCTACTTTTAGAAAATATTTTTTTCAGAATCTTCTGACACAGAAATTTTGAGAAAAAAATTTTTTGAAAAAAAATATAATTTTAAGGGGCATTATATTCAGAGAACCACTGTGCGGGATCTATAAAAGATACGCCTGATTTGAAGGTACCTTATGAAAGCTGGTCTCCTCTACTTTTAGAAAATATTTTTTTCAGAATTTTCTGACACAGAAATTTTGAGAAAAAATTTTTTGAAAAAAATATATAATTTTAAGGGGCATTATATTCAGAGAACCACTGTGCGGGATCTATAAAAGATACGCCTTATCCGAAGGTACCTTATGAAAGCTGGTCTCCTCTACTTTTAGAAAATATTTTTTTCAGAATTTTCTGACACAGAAATTTTCAGAAAAAATTGTTTGAAAAAAATATATAATTTTAAGGGACATTATATTCAGAGAACCACTGTGCGGGAACTATGAAAGATACGCCTTATCCGAAGGTACCTTATGAAAGCTGGTCTCCTCTACTTTTAGAAAATATTTTTTTCAGAATTTTCTGACACAGAAATTTTGAGAAAAAAAATTTTAAAAAAAATATATAATTTTAAGGGGCATTATATTCAGAGAACCACTGTGCGGGAACTATGAAAGATACGCCTTATCCGAAGGTACCTTATGAAAGCTGGTCTCCTCTACTTTTAGAAAATATTTTTTTCAGAATTTTCTGACACAGAAATTTTGAGAAAAAATTTTTTGAAAAAAAATATAATTTTAAGGGGCATTATATTCAGAGAACCACTGTGCGGGATCTATAAAAGATACGCCTGATTTGAAGGTACCTTATGAAAGCTGGTCTCCTCTACTTTTAGAAAATATTTTTTTCAGAATTTTCTGACACAGAAATTTTGAGAAAAAAAAATTTTGAAAAAAATATATAATTTTAAGGGACATTATATTCAGAGAACCACTGTGCGGGAACTATGAAAGATACGCCTTATCCGAAGGTACCTTATGAAAGCTGGTCTCCTCTACTTTTAGAAAATATTTTTTTCAGAATTTTCTGACACAGAAATTTTGAGAAAAAAAAAATTGAAAAAATATATAATTTTAAGGGGCATTATATTTAGAGAACCACTGTGCGGGAACTATGAAAGATACGCCTTATCCGAAGGTACCTTATGAAAGCTGGTCTCCTCTACTTTTAGAAAATATTTTTTTCAGAATTTTCTGACACAGAAATTTTGAGAAAAAATTTTTTGAAAAAAATATATAATTTTAAGGGGCATTATATTCAGAGAACCACTGTGCGGGATCTATAAAAGATACGCCTTATCCGAAGGTACCTTATGAAAGCTGGTCTCCTCTACTTTTAGAAAATATTTTTTTCAGAATTTTCTGACACAGAAATTTTGAGAAAAAATTTTTTTGAAAAAAAAATATAATTTTAAGGGGCATTATATTCAGAGAACCATAAAAGATACGCCTGATCTATAAAAGATACGCCTGATTTGAAGGTACCTTATGAAAGCTGGTCTCCTCTACTTTTAGAAAATATTTTTTTCAGAATTTTCTGACACAGAAATTTTGAGAAAAATTTTTTTGAAAAAAATATATAATTTTAAGGGGCATTATATTCAGAGAACCACTGTGCGGGATCTATAAAAGATACGCCTTATCCGAAGGTACCTTATGAAAGCTGGTCTCCTCTACTTTTAGAAAATATTTTTTTCAGAATTTTCTGACACAGAAATTTTGAGAAAAAATTTTTTGAAAAAATATATAATTTTAAGGGACATTATATTCAGAGAACCACTTTTTTTCAGAATTTTCTGACACAGAAATTTTGAGAAAAAAAATTTTGAAAAAAATATATAATTTTAAGGGGCATTGTATTCAGAGAACCACTGTGCGGGAACTATGAAAGATACGCCTTATCCGAAGGTACCTTATGAAAGCTGGTCTCCTCTACTTTTAGAAAATATTTTTTTCAGAATTTTTTGACACAGAAATTTTGAGAAAAAAAAATTTGAAAAAAATATATAATTTTAAGGGGCATTATATTCAGAGAACCACTGTGCGGGATCTATAAAAGATACGCCTGATTTGAAGGTACCTTATGAAAGCTGGTCTCCTCTACTTTTAGAAAATATTTTTTTCAGAATTTTCTGACACAGAAATTTTGAGAAAAAATTTTTTGAAAAAAATATATAATTTTAAAGGGCATTATATTCAGAGAACCACTGTGCGGGATCTATAAAAGATACGCCTTATCCGAAGGTACCTTATGAAAGCTGGTCTCCTCTACTTTTAGAAAATATTTTTTTCAGAATTTTCTGACACAGAAATTTTGAGAAAAAATTTTTTGAAAAAATATATAATTTTAAGGGACATTATATTCAGAAAACCACTTTTTTTCAGAATTTTCTGACACAGAAATTTTGAGAAAAAAAATTTTGAAAAAAATATATAATTTTAAGGGGCATTATATTCAGAGAACCACTGTGCGGGAACTATGAAAGATACGCCTTATCCGAAGGTACCTTATGAAAGCTGGTCTCCTCTACTTTTAGAAAATATTTTTTTCAGAAATTTTTGACACAGAAATTTTGAGAAAAAAAAAATTTGAAAAAAATATATAATTTTAAGGGGCATTATATTCAGAGAACCACTGTGCGGGATCTATAAAAGATACGCCTGATCCGAAGGTACCTCATGAAAGCTTGTCTCCTCTACTTTTAGAAAATATTTTTTTCAGAATTTTCTTACACAGAAATTTTGAGAAAAAATTTTTTGAAAAAAATATATAATTTTAAGGGACATTATATTCAGAGAACCACTGTGCGGGATCTATAAAAGATACGCCTGATCCGAAGGTACCTTATGAAAGCTGGTCTCCTCTACTTTTAGAAAATATTTCTTTCAGAATTTTCTGACACAGAAATTTTGAGAAAAAAAATTTTGAAAAAAATATATAATTTTAAGAAAAAAAACCATATATAATTTTAAGGGGCATTATTTTGATTTTGAAAAAAATATATAATTTTAAGAGAAACCACTGTGCGGGATCTATAAAAGATACGCCTGATCTGAAGGTACCTTATGAAAGCTGGTCTCCTCTACTTTTAGAAAATATTTTTTTCAGAATTTTCTGACACAGAAATTTTGAGAAAAAAAAATTTGAAAAAAATATATAATTTTAAGGGGCATTATATTCAGAGAACCACTGTGCGGGATCTATAAAAGATACGCCTTATCCGAAGGTACCTTATGAAAGCTGGTCTCCTCTACTTTTAGAAAATATTTTTTTCAGAATTTTCTGACACAGAAATTTTGAGAAAAAAATTTTTGAAAAAAATATAATTAAGGGACATTATATTCAGAGAACCACTGTGCGGGACTTATGGGAAAGCATATTTTTTTCATTTTCTGACACAGAAATTTTGAGAAAAAAAAATTTTGAAAAAAATATATAATTTTAAGGGGCATTGTATTCAGAGAACCACTGTGCGGATCTATAAAAGATACGCCTTATATATAAGGTACCTTATGAAAGCTGGTCTCCTCTACTTTTAGAAAATATTTTTTTCAGAAATTTTCTGACACAGAAATTTTGAGAAAAAAAAATATATATATATAAATATATAATTTTAAGGGGCATTATATTCAGAGAACCACTGTGCGGGAACTATAAAAGATACGCCTTATCCGAAGGTACCTTATGAAAGCTGGTCTCCTCTACTTTTAGAAAATATTTTTTTCAGAATTTTCTGACACAGAAATTTTGAGAAAAAAATTTTTGAAAAAAAAAATATAATTTTAAGGGACATTATATTCAGAGAACCACTGTGCGGGATCTATAAAAGATACGCCTGATCTGAAGGTACCGTATGAAAGCTTGTCTCCTCTACTTTTAGAAAGTATTTTTTCAGAATTTTCTGACACAGAAATTTTGAGAAAAAAAAATTTGAAAAAAATATATAATTTTAAGGGGCATTATATTCAATGAACCACTGTTCGGGAACAATAAAAGATACGCCTGATCCGAAGGTACCGTATGAAAGTTGGTCTCTTCTACTTTAAGAATTTTTTTTTTAGAATTTTCTGAAACAGAAATTTTGAGATTTTTTTTTTTTTGAAAATATATCTTTAAGGGCAAAAATCGAATTTAACTAGCAAAGACCCACAACAGAATGTGTGCTATGCTATGGGTACATACAACGGAAATTATTCGGTTTTTATAAAATTATATATTAAAATTCATAATATATTTTTATTTTGCGAATACGAGTTGAAATATAAATTATAATATAATATACAATTATATATGTATAGAAGTATAATGAAAAATGTTTCAAATAAAAATTAATTTTAAAAATATGTTTTAAGGACAATATATGCGGAGAACTAAAAACCTACGTCTTTCCGATAATAATTTATTTTAAATTGAAAAAAATATATATTTTGATAATTTATATTATATGAAAAATTGAAACTGCAGACACTCCGGCTGGATTTGAACTCAGAGCCGAAGTCTTAGAACAATACGTGTATACCTCCGTGCTATAGCCAATATTGGGAAAGTTGTTATGTTTGGTGGGTTTTATTTTTTTAGTGTCTCAATTTCTATGTTTTAGACATTTTTGTTGAAGAAGTGTTTAGCAAATTTGGAACATGGAAGGATCATCGCAAATTACAAAACACGTAAGACATATAAGCATATGAACCCGTTGTAAATTACACAGAAAACATTTGAATGTGTTTTATTATGTCATTATTATTTATGACCTTTGCAAGGTTTTTGTGTACATCTAATACACAATTTATCTATTAAAGTCATATACAGTAGATATCGGATATAAGCACATCTCTTATAAGAAAAAATCGCATATAAGAAAGATTATCAAAAACACCGAGCTTATACTTTCTTACATCCGATAATTCCATATAAGAAAAAAACGCATATAAGAAAGAAATCTCCGGCTTTTTTGAGTTTCTTATATCAGATATCTACTGTACAATGGAAACATAAATGATCTACTGTTTTCCCCTAGAACTACAGCTTTCCCGTATTGTATTCTTAGATGTCGCATGTTTTCTAATGATCTATTTATAGTTCTTTATACTTGTGCGTGTGCATGTGTGCATTCAACATACAAAATATGCGCTTAAGGGTTGTTTATTACCTTGTGCAAAAATGTAACGTTCGCTATTTGTTGTTGTTGCATAGAAACGAAAAGCTTAATGATCTCATCGTAACGAAAACAAAGCAAGCATCGTATTTGTGTATATGGAGTATGTGCAGTAGCTCAGTGGGTAAGCGGGTAGATGCAGTGTGTAATATGCGTTTGATCATAGGGACGTCGGTTCAAATCCCACCACAGGAAAAATTTTAACTTATTATTTTTCTAATTTTAAATTAATTAAATAACATTAAATTGTATATATTTAGTTATTATAATTATTATTATCCGTTATTTGGATTTTTCTTTGGAAATACACGCTTTTTGTAAAAAAAATATTCGATTACAAACCTTCAAGTTTTGGGGTTATTCAGAAAATTTTTAAAATAAATAAACCATTTGGTATTTAACAATTTTTAAAAATACACGCCTTGTTGTTATCTGAAAGCACAATTTTTTACAAATAAATGCCATATATCTAAAAAAATATATATTTAAAAAACAAGCCTTGTGTTATTCGAAAAAAAAAATAATCACAAGGCTTTTTCGAAAAGACACAAGGCATAGGCTTTTTTTCCCAAGTATTTTTTAAAAAATACACAAGGCATAGGCTTTTAAAAATTCCGACATGGCGTGAATTTTTTTTAAAAAATATATATGGACAATATTGCCAATTTTTTAACATTTTTTCCGTCAGAAAATAAAAGTTTTTTACTCCGAGGTTCATAAACATATAGAGTTTGGTACTTATATAACCTTTGACCACATTTTTTATGTTATATTCATGATTTGGTACACTAGACTATCTTTATCGATTTGTGACTAAGTCACTCATTTCACGGCTTACGTGTCAAAGTAAAACTATAAGCCAATAAAATGGGGATTACGTCTCTTATGTAACATTTTTCAAAATGTTAACTGAAGCTCGATTTTGAGTGTTTTTTTATACCCCCCACCATAGGTATACTAATTTTATCATTCCGTTTGTAACTCATCGAAATGTTCATTTCCGACCCTATAATGTATATATATTCTTGATCAGGGTGAAATTCTAAAACGATCTAGCCCTGCCCGTCCGTCGGTCTGTTGTAATCACGCTATCTTCTGAAGGAATTGAGGTAGGGTACTGAAATTTAGCATAGGTTTGTCTTTTGTCTGCAGGCAGGTCAAGTTCGAAGATGGGATATATCGGTCCACGTTTAACAGTACCCCCTAATTTTTGGTAGTTTTGGGTTCTTGAGTTCTTATTGGGTACCAAATCTCTCCACAAAAAGTTATAAATATAGGTCCATTTTTTCGGATAGCCCCCATATAAGGGTACCCCCACTTTTCGGTATTTTGGGATTCTTGAGCGTAGGGGAGAGGGGGGCACCTTTGAACATTTTTTTCTTTCAAGCCTTATAAAATTTTTTATTTTATAGTTTTTGGTTTCTTATAAATTTTAACTAATAGATACATATGTAACCTTTAAAATGAATATGCCCCAGGGGGGCAGCTTTGAACAAGGGTTGGCATTTTTGAACGACATGGTTTTTTACAGTGTTAATGTTGAAATATGTATGTATTTTATTCACACATATCAGAAATGCATTTATTTATTAAAAAACGTATACAAAATGTTTCGAAAATTAAAAATTCAAATCAAAATTCATTTAAACATAAAATGACTTAAAAATAAAAATTAATATGGTGATAAAATACAGTTAATTTCTTTATCTTATTAGCCCGTTTGAAATTTTGAGAAATCGAAGCCAAAAGTTAAAAACTCCGTTTTTTACTGGAGTTTATTGGGCATGTTCAAAGGTGCCCCACCTGTGGTATTTTACGGAAATTTACGCAGATAGAGAACAAGATAGCCATATACAAGAATGTGGTTACAGGTCGGAAAAATATTAAACCGAGATTTTAAGTGCGCTGTTCAAACGTGCCCCACGTTCAAAGGTGGCCCCCTTTCCCCTATATGGCAACAAATCTCCCTACCAAAAATGTTTAATATTCGCCCCCTTTTTGGGGTCGTCCCCGTATAACCCCCTTTTTTATTAAAATAGTTATTTGATTTGTTCCGTGTATGGGTTTGGTCATCATATTTATTTTGTATTTTTTTTTTACAAGAAATTTTAGATTGGGGTTATTCTTCTATTTTACCCGAATTTCACCGAAAAATTTACATATATAAAAATAATCACTTCTTGTGTATATGAATATATATATATACATATATATATTCATATATATGAACTGTAGCCCGCATTTGGGCCTAGACCCTGTGTGGGAAGTACCGGAAGGAGTGGCCCGATATTCTCCATGTTCGAACTTGAACTAATTTTGGAAGAAATAATAAGATGCAAAGTTTGGATGAAATCAAAATATTTTGAAACAAATTTGGTCCAAAGAAACATGGGGTCTAGGACCAATATTTAGAACCATCGGTTTGTATATAAATCTTAAAAAAAATTATATTATGTATATTTTATAAATATAGTTTATATATATGTATATATATATATATACCAAGATTTATATACAAGAAGTGATTATTTTTATATATGTAAATTTTTTGGTGAAATTCGGGTAAAATAGAAGAATAACCCCAATCTAAAATTTCTTGTAAAAAAAAAATACAAAATAAATATGATGACCAAACCCATACACGGAACAAATCAAATAACTATTTTAATAAAAAAGTGGGTTATACGGGGACGACCCATAAACATTTTTGGTAGGGAGATTTGTTGCCATATAGGGGAAAGGGGGCCACCTTTGAACGTGGGGCACGTTTGAACAGCGCTCTTAAAATCTCGGTTTAATATTTTTCCGACCTGTAACCACATTCTTGTATATGGCTATCTTGTTCTCTATCTGCGTAAATTTCCGTAAAATACCACAGGTGGGGCACCTTTGAACATGCCCAATAAACTCCAGTAAAAAACGGAGTTTTTAACTTTTGGCTTCGATTTCTCAAAATTTCAAACGGGCTAATAAGATAAAGAAATTAACTGTATTTTTTCACCATATTAATTTTTATTTTTAAGTCATTTTATGTTTAAATGAATTTTGATTTGAATTTTTAATTTTCGAAACATTTTGTATACGTTTTTTAATAAATAAATGCATTTCTGATATGTGTGAATAAAATACATACATATTTCAACATTAACACTGTAAAAAACCATGTCGTCCAAAAATGCCAACCCTTGTTCAAAGCTGCCCCCCTGGGGCATATTCATTTTAAAGGTTACATATGTATCTATTAATTAAAATTTATAAGAAACCAAAAACTATAAAATAAAAAATTTTATAAGGCTTGAAAGAAAAAAATGTTCAAAGGTGCCCCCCTCTCCCCTACGCTCAAGAATCCCAAAATACCGAAAAGTGGGGGTACCCTTATATGGGGGCTATCCGAAAAAATGGACCTATATTTATAACTTTTTGTGGAGAGATTTGGTACCCAATAAGAACTCAAGAACCCAAAACTACCAAAAATTAGGGGGTACTGTTAAACGTGGACCGATATATCCCATCTTCGAACTTGACCTGCCTGCAGACAAAAGACAAACCTATGCTAAATTTCAGTACCCTACCTCAATTCCTTCAGAAGATAGCGTGATTACAACAGACCGACGGACGGACAGGGCTAGATCGTTTTAGAATTTCACCCTGATCAAGAATATATATACATTATAGGGTCGGAAATGAACATTTCGATGAGTTACAAACGGAATGACAAAATAAGTATACCCTCCAGGGTATAAAAAAACACTCAAAATCGAGCTTCAGTTAAAATTTTGAAAAATGTTACATAAGAGACGTAATCCCCATTTTATTGGCTTATAGTTTTACTTTGACACGAAAGCCGTGAAATGAGTGACTTAGTCACAAATCGATAGAGAACATAAAAAATGTGGTTCGAGGGTGAACCTCGGCTCCAACTATGTTAAAAAATTGGCAATATTGTCCATATATATTTTTTAACAAATTCACGCCATGTGGGAATTTTTAAAAGCCTATGCCTTGTGTCTTTTCGAAAAATGACTTTAAAAAAACCAAGCCTTGTGATTATTTTTTTTTTCGAATAACACAAGGCTTGTTTTTTAAATATATATTTTTTTAGATATGAATATTTTTTTTACATTTATTTGTAAAAAATTGTGCTTTCAGATAACAACAAGGCGTGTATTTTTAAAAATTGTTAAATACCAAATGGTTTATTTATTTTAAAAATTTTCTGAATAACCCCAAAACTTGGAGGTTTGTAATCGAATATTTTTTTTACAAAAAACGTGTATTTCCAAAGAAAAATCCAAATAACGGATAATAATAATTATAATAACTAAATATATATAATTTAATGTTATTTAATTAATTTAAAATTAAAAAATAATAAATTAAAATTTTTCCTGTGGTGGGATTTGAACCGACGTCCCTATGATCAAAAGCATATTGACACACTGCATCTACCCGCTTACCCACTGAGCTACTGCACATACTCCGTCTGCACAAATACGATGCTTGTTTTGTTCTCGTTACGATGAGATCATTAAGCTTTTCGTTTCTATGCAACAACAACAAATAGCGAACGTTACATTTTTGCACATTGGTAATAAACAACCCTTAACGCGGACTCTCAGTGTGCGCATATTTTGTATGTTGAATGCACACACGCACACGCACAAGTATAAAGAACTATAAATAGATCATTAGAAAACATGTGACATCTAAGAATACAATACGGGAAGCTGTAGTTCTAGGGAAAACAGTGGATCATTTATGTTTCCATTGTACAGTAGATATCGGATATAAGAAACTCAAAAAAGCCGGAGATTTCTTTCTTATATGCGTTTTTTTCTTATATGGAATTATCGGATATAAGAAAGTATAAGCTCGGTGTTTTTGATAATCTTTCTTATATGCGATTTTTTCTTATATGAAATGTGCTTATATCCGATATCTACTGTATATGACTTTAATAGATAAATTGTGTATTAGATGTACACAAAAACCTTGCAAAGGTTTTAAATAATAATGACATAATAAAACACATTCAAATGTTTTCTGTGTAATTTACAACGGGTTCATATGCTTATATGTCTTACGTGTTTTGTAATTTGCACACCATGTAAATTTTCTTACACTTCTTCACAAAAATGTAAAACATGTTGAAACTAAGTATAGCAAGAGGTATACACGCATTGTTCTAGCTTCGGCTCTAGAAAATTTATATAAATCTATTTTATTATTTAAAATTTTCAAAATATTTTTTTATAGAAAAATAAATTATTATCGGAAAAACGTAAGTTTTACAGTTTTCTCCGAATATATTGTCCTTAAAACATATTTTTTAAAATTAATTATTATTTGAAACATTTTTCATTATACTTCTTCATATATAATTGTATATTATATTTATAATTTATAGATTCCGCAAAATAAAAATTCTCTGAATATAATGTTCCTTAAAATTATATATTTTTTTCAAAAAATTTTTTCAAAATTTCTGTGTCAGAAAATTCTGAAAAAAAATATTTT
>NW_026877695.1:0-22606 GCF_032173495.1 Musca vetustissima | reverse complement strand
TCCGTCTATCAAAACATTATCAATTTGATTTCTCGTTGCATGATCAGGAGAAATCCAGGTGGACTTATGTAAATCGAGATGCTTGAATCAGGAGGCTGAATTTTTCGACGGTGGGGACAAAAATATTTTCTCCACCGATTTTTTCATTTAATTTCTCCTAGCAGAATTTTAATGTCATGACCAGCGCCGCGCTCATGTTCTGTTTCTATCTTCCCTCGGAGCATGGACGCAAATAAGACTGATGTAGAAGAACTTGTACGGATTATAGCAATTCGCTCATCTAGTGAATCTGGGGACGAGGTCTTTAATTCTGATATTAACGCAGATCGTTGTCGTTTATACTTACGCGGGGTCGTAAACATTGGGGGGTTTGGGTTTATTTTTCGTTGCTTTTTCATAGTATGAGGGGTTTTCCGAGTGTGGGCAACTATATAGTCCCTGGAGGCTATACCTAAAGCAAGAGGAGTTATGCTTAATTGAGGACCGATATAGCTCAACTTCGAACTTAACATTTTTGCATTACAATTCATGCTATGGGGGCTTAAATGCGAGCGATATAGTTCATTATCGAACCTGACATTCTAATTTTTTATCTCGATATCATCAGAAGGTAGAATGTTTACAACAGATGGCAGAATCGGCAAAATTGTTTTACAATACCATACTCTCGAGTACAGAATATCCCCCTACTTTGGTGGAATACGACTATATAGGGATAACCCAAAAACGCGGACCAAATTAGATAATTATTTTAATATAAAAAGGGGGTTATATGGGGACTATCCCTACAAGGGGCGAATATTAATAATAATAATTTCGATGAGTTACAAAGATAATGAGGGTATACACACTTTGCCTCATCGAAAAATTGGTTTCTTTTAACTCAAATAAGTTTTAGACAATTTGGAGTTGATTTACAAATGTCTGTCTGGCTGGTGCGCACGATAACTCTGAAGTGCTTAACCGACTTCATACAAACTTTGCACATAATAATATTTCGTCCAAACTTAAATCAAGTTTGAAGATTGGGAATATCGGTCAACTTCTTCTGGTACTTCCCCCACAGTGTAAAAGTTTTTTTTTAATATTTTAAGCTAATTAAATGTCCGATTTGATCCAAACTTTGCAAATTCTAATACTTTTACCAAACTTAGATTAACTCCGAAGAGGGGAATCATCTTTCCATTATTTTTGAACCTATGTGCAGAGGCAAATTTCCATCAAGGCTGTGGGAAAATAACTTACCACCAAATCCGAAATAAAAAAATATTCCACAAACTGTTGCGATATTTTGGCATTTATTTATGATTTTATGATAGAGACATAATGAAATTATTTATAAAATAATTTTTATATTTGCACTATATAACATTATTATTGTAAATAGTCACAAAAATCTTCAATCATAATCATGTCAAATTACATTTAGAACTATACATATAATAAAAAATACACAGTGGGCATATACATATAACAATTTCAAATAAAAACAAAAAAAAAAATATAATACAATCAAAGAAAAAATAATCAATTAATAGTTATATGTATTTAAAATCCATAAAATGCAAATCATTGTACATTTTTTCCCATAGGGGAATTTTTTCAATTATTTTGAAATAATAAATATTGCTGATCATCAAATTATTGACTTTTTGTTTTTTAATGACAAACGAAAAAAATCACAAACAAATAATTTGTAAAAAAATAAAAAAAAATCTCAACAATTTCAAATAAATAAAATATGGCATACTTTTTCATTGTATTTCAAAACCCCTGTCAATAAGAAATTTACAACTTAAAATGATAATAATAATAATTGTAATATTGTATATTTATATATAAATTCCATTTAAACCAACACCATATAAAAATTAACTTAAATCATTCTAAAAAATCACAATACTTTCTTAATATTTTTATTTTTAATTTTAAGTTTTAAAATATTAATTATATGTAGAAAAGAAAATTAAAAACAAAAACAAAATTCATTAACAACAGACATACATACAAATATTACAAACTAACATATACATACACCTAGGGTGGTATACATATCGTACATACAACCATGCAACTAACAAATGGGTGGGGAATTTTTCTCTTTTTCATTTTCTTCCAATCTCCGACCGTATAAATTCTCCTCCTCTTTTTAGCTAGTCATCTAGCCTCTTCCTGTTTGCGTTGCGTTTTCTTTTTTTATAGTTTTGTTTTCACCACATCCGCAATCTCCTTGACCAAAATCCTGGCAGCAACATGAGGTGGTTCTGGTTTCAATACAACCTCATTATTGACCTTATAGTCGGAATAATTTAGGCGATACACCTCATGGAAACCCAATTTTTCCATAACTCTAGCCGAGTAGTGACTAGAACACAAGACATGCATCACAGGGATATTATGTTCACGCATATAATCCAATGTTCGTTCGGTAAGACGGCCAGCAATACCCAGACCACGATAATTGGTATTTACCGACAGAATCTTACCATCCAAAATGGTATTGGTGCCGGGATACAAATCGAAAACATTGAAATCACCCTCAATGAAATCCATCAGTTGGAGAATTTTCTTAAATTTAGGATGTTCACAGGTATCTGCAGAGGCCTCGGGTACCGCATCAGGGGCAGGACGGTGCATAAGGGCATTAAGGAAGACACCAATTATTTCACCATTCTTAGCCACAGCCTTGAAGGAGCAGCCGTCCTTGATGCATTTCAGGGAGTATTCCTCGAGCTCTTTGCATTCGCCCAAGTTAAGGTAGGTGTTAAGGGGTTCATCCTACAAAAAAAGAAAATAATAAAAATGATTAAATAATTTAGACTTTTCCAACTGAATTCTAATTTTAAAACAACTTTCAATAAATCATTGTCGCAAAAAGGATACGATGACAACTAAATGTCGTTAAGACATTCAGAATCGTTTTGTTGTTGTTCTACTATTAATTTACAATGTTCCGCCTTACAATTAGAGCAATTAATTGCAATTGCCATATTGGTTTATTTATAAACTGAATTCACTATTTATGTTTTCAATCCGCTCATAAATAAGTAGCCAATTTATTACCACATAAAGTGTGAAAATAAATATTTATCCATTCGAAAAAAAAACGTTTAAGAAACGTTTAAAATAGCAGCAGCATTCTCGCGATACGATTAGAGGTAGGTAGCCGAGTAGTTGTGCAGTATTGATAACTATTTATAGTGAATCCATTAGTGATCAATGCTGGCTCAGTTAAAGACCAATACCAGCAATTATAGAGTAAGTTAATAAAAATCAGGGATGGAAAAGTGCAATGTGTTCGACAATTTTGGAAATTCAGGACTAGTATTTTATCCGAGCTATAAACTTGGACTTTTAAAGAATATTTCTTGAAGGACTATTCCATGCAAGATATTTTTTTTTTAATATATATTTTCAAGGACCATCCTAGCTATAGGCTTGGATACTTTAAGGATTTTAAGATTTTCTTTTTAATAAGCTTTGAAGAACGATACGAACTTGAATTTTAAAGAATATTTTCTTAATGACTTTTAAGGAATCTCCGAGTTATAATTGTATGGTTTTCAAATGTTACATTTTTTAGATATTCCAAAAATATTTTTTTAAGAATTTGTTTTAAGGACAATACCAGCTATTAACCCCGGATTTTTAAATAATATTTTTTGAAGGGTTATCCGACCTATAAGCGTGAATTTTTAAAAAGTATTTTCTGCATTTCTAGTTATAATCTTGGATTTTTAAATAGTATTTTTTGTAGTTAGAAGGGTCAATTTTTTTAAAGAATATTTTTTGTAGGACTATTCGAGCTATAGGCGTTGATTTTTTAATAATATTTTTTGAAGGACTATTCCATCTATCGGCGAAGATTTTTTTAAAGAATATTTTTTCAAAGACTATTATAAACGTGGATTTCTAAAGAATATTGTTTTTTAAACCTATAAGAACATAAAGCGTGGGTTTTAAAGGATATTGTTTAAAACCTATCAGAGCTTTATGTGTGGTTTTTAAAGAATATTTTTGAAAACATATAACAGCTTTAAGCGTGGCTTTTTAAAGCATATTTTTTAAAACCTATCAGAGCGTGGATTTTTTAAAGACTATTTTTTAAAAGGATTATCCGAGGTAGAAAAATGGATTTTTCATGAATATGTTTTAAACCCTATCAGAGCTTTAAGCGTGTATTTTTTATGAATATTTCTTAACTATCAGAGCTTTAAGCGTCGATTTTAAAGAATATATATTTTTAAATTATCATAGCTTTAAGCGTCGTCTTTTAAAAGATATTTTTTTAAGATATTAGAGCTTTCAGAGTGGTTTTTAATGAATATTTTTTAAATGGTACCAGAGCTTTCAGCGTGGTTTTTAATGAATATTAAAAAAAAAAACTCTGAAAGGCTTTTAAAGTTTTTATGTGCAATTTTTTAAAGAATATTTTTTAAAACCATTCAGAGCTTTAAGCGTGGATTTTTAAAGAATATTTTTTAAAAGATTATTCAGTATATAGACGTGGATTTTTTAAAGAATTTTTTAAAGCATTTTCCTTGGATTTTTTACGGGTTTTCCAAGCGTTGATTTTTTTAAATATTTTTAAGGGATTTTACAAGGTAAGTTCGTGGATTTTTTTAGAGTTTTTAAAGAATATTTTTTCAATGGATTGATTATCCGAGCTAAAAGCGTGGATTTTTTTTTAGAATATATCTAAGGAGTTATCCGAGGTAAAAGCGTGAATTTTTTAAGGAGGTATGAACGTGGAATATTTTAAAGGATTTTCAATCAATGGATTTTCAATCAATGGATGATCCATAAATTCCATATTTTGGTTGATCAAAAAACGATCCCCTTCAACCACTGGTCTGAGACGTAGATTTAAAAAAAATGTGGGAAACTCAGACCTGAGTCGTGAACTTTTACAAACATTTTGAGGGTCTTTGGCGTAGCTTTTCTAAATTTATTTTGAGAATTCACGTCTGATTCGTATATTTTTAGGTTTTTTATGGATACTTCTGTCACATCCTTCAGGATTTTAAGATAATTTTGAAGAATACACGGGTCTGAGGCGTAAATTTTTATTATAATTTTGAGGGATACTCAGGTCTGAGGAGTAGATTTTTATCATAATTTTTAAGGATACTCAGGTCTGTGGCAAAGATTTTTTTAAATTTGCTTGAGGGGTACTCAAGTCTGAGATGTAGATTTTTATAATTTTTTTGAAGTATACTAAAGTGAAAGGAGTGGATTTGCTAAATTTTCGAAGGATACTCAAGTCTTTGGCATCCATTTTGTTTAAATTGTTTGAAGGTTACTCAGGCCAGAGGCGTATATTTTTAAAGAAGTTTTTTGAAGGATACTTAGGTCTGTGGCTTAAATTTTTAATATAATTTTTGATCTCTGAAATGTCGAAAATATATTTCTAGTACTTTTAGGCAAATGGGATACATCGGCTCATATTTTGATCATATACAGCGATGCCCCCAATATTCGGTATTTTGTGGATGTTGGAAAAGTTTTTCAGCAGATTTAGAAGTAATTTTGTATTTCGTTTTTTTTTTGTGTATTTTAAATGGTTCTACCAAAAATGTTTGATATTGGTCCAATTAGCCTGCTAAAAAAGTTACCGCTAGAATTTCAGTATTTTGGATAGTAACCGGTTATTTGCTATTTTGAGGACTTCACACATCTTTTTTAGCGTCATGCGTAATTTTCGATATATTTAAGGTCCAAGCCAAACCATAATTATGTTTTATATTTCATTTTCCCCTGACGCCCCTTATTTTGATACTACTCATGTCCTAAATAGTTTACGACGCTTGAGGACAACATAAATAGTTTACGACGCTTGAGTACTGGTCCTGATTGCAGTCCTAGTAATATCCTAAAAACATATTAAAATATTTTATCCCGTCCATTAATCACTTTATTTAATTATTCAATCAAATTTGGGTATTTTCCTAAACTTTGGAAGAAATCATTTCTAATACCCCTACATAATTCAGGTAGCTTATCTGATGTATCAATCCATAGAGGAATATCTAAATTAAGTTACATTCCTAAGTTATTTTAAAAGCTTATAACAGAAATAATTTCTCATAAAGTCCTACCTATTACGAGCCCTTATTAACATGGTTTCCGCCGTGGCCACTCTACTTCAACCAACCTAATACAATTTACATCGGAGACTATGGTTTTACCTATGGAAAACAAACTAATGTTATTAACACGGATTTTAGCAAGGCTTTTGATAGACTCATGTTTCGGATTTATAAACTTGATCGAATAGGTTTCAGCACAAATATTTTAAATTGGATTTCAATCTACTTACAGAATCGATCTTAGGTTGTGTTGTTTCAAAATGCGTTATCGACCCATATTTCTATTCCGTCACAAGTTGCTGATTTATAAACTTGATCGAATAAGTTTCAGGACAAATATTTTAAATTGGATTTTAACCTACGTTATCGACCCATATTTCTATTCCGTCTGGAGTTCCTCTAGATGATCATCTTGGTCCTGTCCTGTTTTTACTATTTATTAATGATCTTCCATATTCAATTAAAAACTCA
The DNA here is from genome assembly GCF_032173495.1 of Musca vetustissima. Lineage (NCBI taxonomy): Eukaryota > Metazoa > Arthropoda > Insecta > Diptera > Muscidae > Musca > Musca vetustissima. The sequence continues at coordinate 16,046 of NW_026877695.1, read as the reverse complement.
AAAATACTAATGTTCGCTGATGACGTAAAAATTTTCTTCTCACATCGATCTGAATGTTTGTCAACTCTACTTCAAGATGACTTAGACTCTTTCTGAAATTGGTGTTCCTATAATAATATCGAAATAAATAAAACACCATTTATAGTAAATCTAAAAATATTCATCCCTGATCTGACAGTTCTTTTGTGCATATTTTTAATTTCCAATTTTTTTTAATTTTCAATTTTTATACCCTACACAACAATGTTGTCAGGGTATTATAGCTTTGTGCAGCCCCAAAAGTTTGTAACGCCGCGAAATATTGGTCCTAGACCCACCTTTAAGTATACCGATCGTCATATCTCGACTAGCTGAGTCGATCTAGACATGTGTGTCCGTCCGTCCGTCTGTCGATTATAATTTGTAAACACGATACAGGCCACAGTTATGGACCAATCTTCACGAAATTTTGCATGTAGGATGGGTTCTGGCCAATGAAGACCCCTATTGTTTTTGGAAAAGATGTGTTAATATTTAGGGGATGAAATGGACCAAAAACTTTATTTTTGTCGGTTTTTCTGGTCGCTCCAGTGGCCGCAATTATGGCTCAAATATTATATTTTTGCATGGAGAAGGGGTTCGGGCCAAAGAATAAGCATGCCTGTTTTGATAAAGATCGGTCAGTATTTAGCGGGTCAAATGGACCCTACCTTTTGTTTGAAAAATGACAACATTTGTATTCTATAGCGTATATATTTACCACTGAAGGACGTAGACCCGAGAAGTTGATAGTATATTCAAGATGAGTGGTTGATTTTTTAATTGATACCAATTATATTGTCGTGGGTACTCGGATGCGGGAGTTACACTTAAATATTTACAGGTGCTTACGTATTCAGATATTATTTAACACTAGAACGCCGAAGGCAGTCATTTTGACCGCTTTCCAATTTCAAGTACAAAAGCAACTGTGCATTTAATGACACTTTTTTTTAAAAATATGGTGACTTTTTGTTCCTCATAGAATTACGTTTATTATAAAAAATTCACCAAATTTAAAAAAAAGTGTCATTAAATGCACAGTTGCTTTTATACTTGAAATTGGAAAAGCGGTCAAAATGACCGCCTTCGGCGTTCTAGTGTTAATAACCTATTACCACATTGGAGGGCGGAAATATAGCGCGGATCGCTTTGAAATGTTCCATGAGGTTCCAGTTATGGTCAAGGACAACGCCTAAAATGTTAGGTGATGATCATATAATAATTTTTCGGATGAAGTGGACCGAAAACTTAATTATTTGTACTTTTCGAGTCGAAAGCCGAACATCACAACACAACCCACGGTGAAGGGAATCTGGACAAGTATGTAGAGGGGCTGTACTGATCATTAGTAACATTTGCTGACCACTAGCCAGTCAAAATTGAGCAAATATCGCGAAATATTGCCCAATCTCAGAATATAGAACCACAGAAAGTTAGATTATCATGGAAGTTGTGTAGGGTATCGTATGGTCGGCCCCGTCCGACTATACTGCTCCGCTCACTGGTTTTTAAACTTTCAAACTTTGCAATTCACCATCTCTGCTGAAAATAGAGCAGTCAAATGTGATAAACGCCATAAATTACAACAACAGTAGTTAAGTACCTAATGGAGTTTCCATATAAGCTTGGCTTACTTAATAGCTAATACTTGGTGGTCGACGTCTGTACATCTGGATCGGACACAACGTATCACACCGAAAGAGCAATAGTCGCAAAACTCGTAATTCTTTCATTCATTCATTAAATGCCAGAATACATGCTGGCTGGTTGGTTAGCTGTTGGGACAACAGCTATCACCACCATGCAGTACAGCGCTGTAATTATTTTTTTCTCCGTTCATTTTGTAGTATTTAAGCGAACGTGCCGTGCCGATCGATGGCTTTGGTGATTAATTAAATCATGAACATTGAAATGTAATCTATTGTTTTTTTCGTTTTTGTCTAATTGAGGGTGTGTTTGTTTGTATGCATTACAATGTGCATTTATTTTGATATTGCAATTTTTATCAAGACCCAATGTCTTAATGTCCACATTCATCCCTCCATGGTGGATTGTTGGTTTTTCCAAGCCAAAACCAAAGGTGTTTATTAGTTTAGATAAAGGAATTAAACGTGATTTATTTAAATGAACATATTTGCATGTATGGATGGATTTTGTGCAAATTATAAATAGTTTTTAATTATACAATGGATAATAGTTTTGAACCCAACCGCCCATGGGTCGTGATGTTTGCTAAAAGGCTGCACACAACGAGTTGAACTTGAAACTTTGATTTTCACGTAATCGTAGCCGCACTCACGGATGTTGGAAAGTTAGTCACTATCACTAAAACATGAGCAGCACGATTTTGTTGAAAGAAAAAAAATCGAAAAACAACATGTAAAACAGGGGGTGGCAGAAATGTGTCAGGTTTTTGTGCTATCTTATCACGATCTTGACCTGTATACCTATTTACATGAAATTGGCATTGGTGCGGAATTTAATTAAGTAATAAGTAATAATGTTTGCCTTTAGGGGATAGGGTAACAATTAGGGGATTATTAAGGGATATATTGCAAGGATTATCGCAGCTTTAAGTTCGTTTTTTAATATTTCAAAAACGAATATTCGACCAATTATCGTAGTTTTTTGGACGGTCAGAGTTGCAAGCATGGATTTTTTTTAGGAATATTTTTGAAGGTCCATCAAGATTTTATGGTGAGGATTTTTTATGAATTTTCTTTGAAAAGCCATCAGAGTTTAAAACATAGATTTTTATTATAAATTTTGGAAGCCCATCTGAGTTTTAAAGCGTTTATTTTTGGACAATATTTTACCATTATAGCTTTAAGCGTGGGTTATTTATTATAACTTTTTTATCAGAGGATTAAATTCTGTACTTTTAAGACATTTGAAGGTTCATAAGAGATTTTTTTAAAAACCTTTTTTGAAGGATCATCAAGGATTTTTTAAATTCTTTTGGAGGACAACTAGAGTTTGGATTTTTAAGGATAAGATTTTTTTTAATATTTTTTGAAAGACCATCAGGGATTTAGACTAGAATTTTTCCAAAACAATTGGATTTATAAATTTTGAATTTGTTCCAGAAAAAAATTGTTGGACCATTAAAGCTATAAATCGTGCATTTTTAATAATATTATTGAAAGGCCATCAGAGCTTTAAAGCTTTAATTTTTAAATAGTATTTTTCTGAAAAATTATAAAAGCCGTGAGACAAAATATATATATGAAGCACCATTAAAGCTGTAAAACAGGAATTGTTAAAAACATCGTGCATTTTTAATAATATTTTTGAAAGACCATCAGTGCTTTAAAGCTTTAATTTTTTAAATAATATTTTTGGAAGGATTATAAAAGCCGTGAGGCAAAATTGTTAATGTACATATATATTTAAGCTGTGAAACAGGAATTGTTAAAAAATATTGTTATAAAATTTTAAGGGCAATCAGAGCTTTCAAGATTGTTTTAGATATATTAAGAAACACCACATGACCCTTTAAACAAACATCTTGGGATTATCAGCGATTTATGTTGATGTTCTTTAAAGAATATTTTTTCAAGATCCATCAGAGCTTTTAGGTAGGTATTATTGAAGAATTATTTTTTCAAGAATCATCGGAGATTTAATCGTACATTTTTAAGAATATTTCTGAAAGACCGGCAGAGATTTAAAGAATATTTTTGAAGGATCATTAGAGCTTTGAAACGTGGATTTGTTTACAACAATTGTCGAATAAACATATTAGCTTTTACGCTGGAATATTTTTAAGGAAACTTAAAGCTTTATAGTCATGCATTTATTAAGAATATTTTTGAAGTATCTTCAGAACTTTAAATTTTTTGAAATTATTTTCGAATAAACCTTTGAACTATAAGGCCAGCCAACAGAGCTTTTAGGCAAGCATTCTTGGTTTTTTTAGAACGAACAGAAATTTAAAATGGGGATATTTATTCATATTTGTAATGACCTTCAAAGCTTTAAAGCTTAGATTTTTAATATTATTTTTTGTAAAGGACCTTTATAGATTTAATTAATTTTATAAGCATATTTTTACAAGGTCCATCCGAGCAATAAGTCGTGGATTTTTAATAATATATTTTTAACGGTCTTCAGAGATTTAAAGCGTGGATTTTTAGAAAATGTGTATAGGGACCATCAGAGCCATTTAAAGCTAATTATTAGGATTATTTTTTTGAAGCACTATAAAAGGATTAAGGATTGCAGTTTTACGTTAAATTTCAGAAATTTAAAGGGTTAGTAGGGCTGTAATTTATAATACTTTTATGATGGGGTTATCATACCCTGAACACTGAGGTGGAGTCAAAAATAAGTCCATTCCGGGTTTTTGGAGGCTGATACATATGTATGCAGACAATTATTAAAATATGATCATGTTGCGACTTAGCCCGATATGTAAAGATATCGCCCCATTTTCAGTATTTTTATGGTTCTTGAAGGGTTGACAACATGTCTGCATTCATTTGTCCATATGTGCTCTAATATATCCCGCACATAAAGATCCCGCCTATTTGAACCATCTTAAGAGGTTCTATTAATCCACAAAGGTAGATTTTTTAATTATTTTCCGAAAGGCCAATAAATCAATAAGTGTCGATTTTCTTTATGAAAATTATCATGGTACTATTAGAAAAAATGTTACAAGATTTTCTGTAACATTTTTTAGAGGAGCTATTGAACTGATAGGCTTTGGTTTTATACTGAATATTTTTAGATTAGCTAATAAATTAATAGGCATCGTTTTTAGTGAATATTTGTAGAGGAATCTTGACATTTTTAGAAATAATAGAGGAACCAAAAGGAAATCAAAAGATGGGGGTCCGGTGGGGTACTGTCCGGAATTACTACAGTAGTAAGAAACATTATTTAATAACATTTTTTATAAGAGGCTATTAGACTATACGCGTGGATATTTAAAAAAATCAGATGAAACTTGCTCGTGGAAGAAGCACTTCGAAGTAAATGGTCGTCTGCTTATTAAGGAAAACCATTCATATGAAGACTGTTCCGCTTAAGTGGCGTAGGAGGTCTATTCCGAGTAGTACACCTCAAAACGAATTCTTGTGCACCTTGTCATTACGAGCTCTTAAAAAAGCTACACATTAGCGCATTTTTGGTCGGCCAAAACATTTCATTGCAACTTCGATAATGTAGCTCACCTCGAAAGAGAAATTAATCAAAACGTTTTTGTAGTTGCATATTTTGTGAAGACATATTTAAACTATAAACTCAGAATATTTTAAAGAACTCTACGAACTATGTATAAGCGTGGATTAAAAAAAAATACGTTTAAGGACTGTTCGATGATTTATAAGCGTCGATTTTCTAAATAATATTTTTGAGGACTATCCGATGCACAATGGAGGATCTTTTAAATAATATTTTTTAAGAATTATTCGATCCACACGGAAGGATTTTTTAAATAATATTTTTAAGGACTATCCAAATGCGTGGAAGAACTATCTATAAGTTTAGATATTTTAAGGACTATCCATTATTAAATCAATTGACGTGTTTTTATATCCTTCACCACTCTGTGGTACAGGGTATTATGTCTTTGTGCTTATGTTTGTAACAGGCAAAAGGAATCGAGATAGACCCATGGTTCCTTTTGAGAGTATACATAGAATTACTTTCTGAGTCGATAATGCAGGTCCGTCCGTTCATGTATTTTTGTAAACAAAGTGGAGGTCACATTTATGATCCGATTTGGATGAAATTTGACACAGGTCACTTATTTAACTCAAGGACAAACCCAATTTAAATTGAAGAAAATCAGTTCAGATTTAGATATAGCTCCCATATATAGTTTCGTCCGATTTTAGGTAAATGGAGCACAAAACTGCCAAGGTATGTCCGATTGAGACAAAATTTGTCACAGCGTACTGAATCAAGTCCAGATTGTTATCTGTGAAGTTTAATTAAAATCGGTTCAGATTTAGATATAGCTCCCATATATAGTTTTGTCCGATTTTAGGTAAATGGGGAACCAAACTTACAATATTTTTTAGATTGAGACAAAATTTTGCGCGACGTACTATATAAGGTCTAGTTTGATGTGTGCGAAGTTTTGTGGAAACAGGTTCAGATTTAGATATAGCTCACATATATAGTTTAGTTCGATTTTAGGTAAATTGTGCACCAAACTGACAATTTTTGTCCGATTGAGACGAAATTTTGCACAGCGTACTGAATTAGGTCATGTTTGATATTTATGATGTTTTGTTAAAATCGGTACAGATTTAGATATAGCACTCATATATAGTTTCCTCCAAGTTTTTGTAAATGATGCACCGAAGGCCTACGTCTGTTCCATATACTCGATATAAAATTGTGGACAACGCTCTGTGCTGCAGCATACCGAACGGTTGCATAGGTTGCTCAATTAGGTCCAGATTTACATATAGCTCCACATACATTATTTTGTTCGATTTCATACAAATGCTACACAAAAGAATCCGATTGACATACAATTTTTCATAGATTTCAAAATCGTATGTGCATGGGTTTTTTAATTGGTTCAAATATCTATGTAGATCACACTTTTAGTTTCGCCCCATTCCATTTCAATGGTCCTCTAAAGATTATATGTTTCTTTTATTTACAGGATATTGTATATATTAACATCTCTTGTATGTATCCAAGGTGGTGAAGGGTATCATGTAGTCTGTCCCGTCCGTTTTTTGAACTTTCCTTACTTGTTTGAGAGTATTATTCGATAGGTTTTTATATCAATATATTCCAAAAACTAAATAAAAAATACCACCATAGGAAAACAACTGTTACATTCTTTTCTCCATATATGAAGTAGCAATTATACAAAAAAAAACAGAAAACAATAAAAAACGTGCGCCACACCACGGCTCATACACACACACTTGTCCCGTCAACATTTAGGAACTGAACTTAGACATTTTATTATTACATATTGTTATTACAACAATTTAATTGTTGCTTTGATATTATCTTGGATTATTTATGGCTTAATATGTCGAATAAAAAATCGATACGTAAGCAATTGTTTTTTGTAGTTTTTTTATTTTATTCAAAAGTCATTAAAAATGCACCGAAATTCACATTGTATCGAATGGAAAGGCACGTTTTAAGGAAATCGGAAATTGTTTCACGAATTATTTGGCAAACAATGAGGAATTATTATTATTGTGAGAATTGTTATTGTATGCAAATTCGCAGTGGATTTTATTTTCGGATTTTTTTTTTTTCAGAATAAAAGTGAAATTTTTGTAATTTGAATTTAATATTTATGCAGATGGTTTTTTTTTAATTATCTGGAGAATTTTTATTTCATTAATATTGAATGAAATTTTCCACAAATATAATTTTTTTGGCAAATCATTTGGAAATTGTTTCACGAATTATTTGGCATACAATGACGAATTATTATTGCAATAATTGTTATTGTATAGAAATTGAATTTTATTTTGGGATTATTTTTTTTCAGAATAAAAGTGAAATTTTTGTAATTTGAATTTTAAATTTATGCAAATTATTATAAAACATTTTTTTTTAATTATTTGGAGAATTTCTTTTTCATTGATTTTTTAAGAGAATTAATTATTCAAACAAACAAAAACTACGATGTTAAGAATAAACAACAACAACCATAATATTGAATAAATAATAACAGAATTCATTAATAAATAACGATAATAAATAGTGTATGCAAAACAGTTATAAAAAACATATTAGCGTATTTTTTATTAACACCTTAACGATTATATGACAATTATTTTACACAAATATTTATTGTTTGTTTAGTTTGCCATAAATATTACATTTTGCATATATTAAAAAAAATCAACAGGCTCAATAAAAGTTGCAGGAAAATTACGCATTAATATGGAAAAATACAAAATATGAATATTCTAATATGAGGGAGGGGTACCTATGCATTGAAATTTGTAAGCCATATATATTGGGGCGGATAAATAATATTAATGTAATAGCTTATTGCGTTTTACTAAATGGGGTCGGCTACTTAAGCATGTGACCTGAATTTTTGAATTTTTTAAGAATATTATTCATTGGGTTGATATTTATAAAAGTTTGATGTTTTTTTAGGAATATTTGTTTTCAAAGATATATAATTCGGACAATAATCACCTTTTGAGACTATTTTGGTTTGAAAGGCTATCCGAGCATTAAGGGTGGATTTTTAAAACTATTTTATGAAAGACAATACGTGGATTTTTCAAAACTATTTATTAAAATAATATCTGAGCTTTACACCTGGAAATATATTTTGAAAGATTATTCGAGATTTAAGAATGAAGTTTTTATACACTACACAACTATGTTGTCAGGGTATTATAGCTTTGAGCAGCCCCAAGAGTTTGTAACGCCGCAAAATATTGGTCCTAGACCCACCTTTAAGTCGATCTAGACACGTGTGTCCGTCCGTCCGTCTGTCCATTATAATTTGTAAACACGATACAGGCCACAGTTATGGACCAATCTTTGCATGTAGGATAGGTTCTGGTCAATGAAGACCCCTATTGTTTTTGGTAAAGATCGGTTAATATTTAGGGGATGAAATGGACCAAATACTTCATTTTTGCGGTTTTTCCTGTCACTCCAGAGGCCGCAATTATGGCCCGAACATCACGAAATTTTACATGGAAAACGGGATCGGGCTAAAAAATAAGCATGTCTGTTTTGATAAAGATCGGTCAATATTTAGCGGGTCAAATGGCCCTGACTTTTGTGTGAAAAATGACAACATTTTTATTCTACAGCGTATATATTTTCCCCCGAAGAATATATACCTAAGAAATTGATAGTATATCCAAGAGGAGTGGTTGACCTTTAAATTGATACCAATTACATTGTCGTATGTACTCGGATGTGGGAGTTACACGTAAATATTTTTAGAGGCTTATGTATTCATATATTATGCAATAAACCATTACCATACTAGAGGGTGGAAATATTGCGCATATCGCTTTGAAATTTTCCATGAGGGTCTAGGTATGTTCAAGGACAACACCTATAATTTTCGGTGATGATCAGATAATAATATTGGGATGAAGTGTACCGAAAACTTATTTTTTTGTTTTTTTTTTTGAGTCGAGCTATAGGCCACAATTGAAAGCCGAACATCACAGCACAACCCACGGTAGAGGAAATATGGACAAGTAATTAGAAGGGCTGTACTGAATATTGGTAATATTTGTTGACCTCTCTCTAGTCGGTCCAGAGGTTGCAAATATCGCGAAATATTTTCCATGTTTAGAATATAGAACCACAGAATGTTAGATTTTCGTGGAAGTTGTGTAGGGTATCATATGACCGGCCGCTCACTGTTTTTTTTTTATTTTGAGTCGATGTATAGACCACAATTGAAAGCCGAACCTCACAACACAACATACAGTGAAGGGAATCTGGACAAGTAATTAGAAGGGCTGTACTGGATATTAGTAATATTGACTGACCTTTAGAAGGTCAAGATGTTGCAAATATCGCGAAATATTACTCAAGCTCAGAATAAAAAATCACACAAAGTTAGATTTCCGTGGATGTTGTGTAGGGTTTCATATGGTCGGTCCGTCCGACTATATTGCTCCGCTCACTGGTTTAAATTCTATTTTAAGGACTATCCATAAGTGTGGATTTTTTAAATAATAATTTTTAAGGACTATACATAAGCGTGTATATTTTAAATATTATTTTTTAAGGACTATCCATAAGCGAAGATTTTTGAAAAAAAAATCGTGCCGCCCATATTCGGTATTTTCCGATTGAAGTAGCTGTCATTTTGTATTGCGAATTATTAATGGGTTAAGAAATTCAAAGCATCCCTGTAATAGGCAAATTTTCAAGGCAAGGTGCCATTTCTTGGTGGTTAAAAAACTTTTTCACAGAAAACATTTCATTTCAATTTACAAGGAATTGGTTTGGGATTTTTATACGGTGAACAACATCTTTGTAAAACTTTTATACCCTTCACCACACTGTGGTACCGGGTATTATGCCTTTGTGCATATGTTTGTAACAGGCAATGTATTTTTATGAACAAAATACAGGTCGGATTTATGATCGAATTTGGATGAAATTTGGCATAGGTCACTTATTTGGACCAATGGCGAACCCTATTGAAATTGAAGAAAACCGGATCTGTAACTTTTTAACAACATTCGATATTGTTTATTTTACAACAATTTCATTTGGTTGTTTTGTTGTTTTTACAATAACAAAAGAATTTTAACAATATCGAATGTTGTTAAAAGTTACAGAATAGGCCTACAGATGTAGATATAGCTCCCAGATATATTTTCGTCCAATTTAATGTAAATGATGCACCAAACTCCCAATATTTGTCCGATTGGGGCAAAATTGTGCACAGCGAACTGACGCGGGTCCATACTTATGTATGCGAAGTTTTGTTGAAATCGGTTCAGATTTAGATATAGCTCTGATATATAGTTTCGTCTGATTTTTTTATGAATGATACACCAAACACCCAATATTTGCCCGATTGGGACAACATTTTGCACAGAGTTATGAATTATGTCCAGACTGATGTCTGCTAATTTTTGTTAAAATGGGTTCAGATTTACATATAGCTACCATATATAATTTCGTCCGGTTTTTTATGAATTATGCACCAAACTCCCAATAAATGTCCGTGCAAAATTTTGCATAGCGCACTGAATCAGGTATATACTTATGTATGCGAATATTTGTTAAAATCGGTTCAGATTTACATATAGCTCCCATATATATTTTCATCCGATTGGGACAAAATTCTGCACAGAGTATTGAATTATTGATTTTAGAATGGTATGTGTATAGGGTTTTTTTTCAATTGGTTCAAATATCTATCTACATAGCACATTTAATTTCGTCCGATTCCATCCCAATGGTCCCCCAAAGATTCTATGTCTGTTCTATCTACAGGATATTATAGATATTAACATCTCTTATATGTAGCCAAAGTGGTGAAGGGTATCATATAGTCCGACTTTTGAACTTTCCTTACTGGTTTAATATATGTTTTCACACCTTTTTCGATCTAGATATCTGCAATATGGTATTTAATTTTTTCAAAAAAAGAATTCGGCCTTCATGCTGGGATTTTAAACATAATTTTTGAATAAATATGCAATATATATTAGTGGTATAACTTTTTTATGAACAATTCAACATAACCATAAATTAAATAAAAAATTTGTTTTTTGGGGATAGTATTTTTCCATTATTTTTAAAGAAGAATTTGTGAAGAATATTTCAAAATATTGAAATGTTAGTTAGAATAAATTATGATACGATTGGTTTTTGATTTCTTATTTTACTGGTTTCAGCTACTGGATTTAATATCAGAATTCGCCATAAATAAAAGCACAAAATAATATAAATACATATGATTATATGAATCCAATATGACTTAAATGGATTCAACATATGGGATTTTATTTTATGTATTCCAAAATTAACTTCCGATAAATTTATTTTGCATTGCGAAATTCTTAAAAGTTGTGGAATATTTTTTTATTATTTGATTCAAATGTGTGAATGATGTGTGGAATAACTCGTAATGATTTGAATCAATCAATTTTTTAATGGCAATGCGAAATAATTTTTTTGAAATAAAATGTCAGGTTATTCACCCTAAAGGGAAGTAACTCAAAACATATGGGTGTTTATATTGCTTAACCCTCATGTGAACAAAATCATCTTCAAATGACCCACGTTAAAAGCAGTTTTACTCAAATGGTCATCATGAGATCTGCTGAACATTTTCAATGATAAGTTTTATTTTATTATTCAGCTTTTACAATTAAAAAAAAAAAACATTTTAATGAGTAGGCATTTAAAATCACCCCGAAACAGTAATGAAAGGGTTAATAAAAAAATAATATATTTTCTTTAACTTATCACTTTGACTCTCTAATGAAAAAACACGTTTTACGGTTTGTTTTTTTTCAGCAAAGCCGGTATACAGATTTGACAAAAGTTTTGTTTATGGTATATTCCAAAATAATAAAAATAAAGTCATTAATATTCAAAAAATTAGCATATGTATAGAAATTCCCGTACTCCACTTAATCATCATTGTCATTTACATTTACATTCCCTCCCAACTGACTACCATCCAAATTCACCAGCGACACGTACGTGTGCCAATTACCAAAAACAAAACAAAATCGAATAACATCAGAATTCGCACCTGTTTTCCTATCAACGGCTGAAGATCCACGCGTTTATTTTTTCGTAAACCCCGACATCGCACCACTTCGATCGTGTGTGTTTCTTTGTGTGTCTGGTATTTGCCGGTTGGTATGGTGCTTGGTTTTGGTTTGTTTTTTTTTTTGTGTTTTTAATTTCAGGCATTATTAACGAAAGCAAATAATTAGCATTTATTTTTGGTGCGAATTTGTTTATGCTATGCTTGCGCACTTCTTTCTGTCCGATTCTATAAACAAACATTCAATTTCAATTCAAACAATAAAAATCAAAATATTTACACTCAAAATAATTGCAAAAGACGTATACATCCATGCCGTTGCGCACCGCATCGCACACAAAGGCAATTACAGTAGACAAAAAAATAACAAACTGGGTAATTATTCATAATAAGTGTACGCGTAAACCGGTGGACACTGAGAGAAATTGAAAGGGGGTTTTCAATAGAAACAGATTTTCAATAAAAATATAGAAAAAATATTTACCGATACTGTCTCAAGATAATTCACACGTTATTATGTAAAACCATATGTTAACCAGTAAGGAAAGTAGTAAAGTCGGACGGGGCCGACTATATGATATCCTTGGTGAGTCAATTACTTAAAATCAATCTATAATATAAGAAAGCTATATCTAAATCTGGACCAATTTTCAGACATTATTATAGGCCCAATTCAGTACGTTGTGCCAAATTTCGTGCAAATCGAAAGATATATAGGGACTTTGGTGCACCATTTACATGAAATCGGACGAAACTATATATGGGAGCTATATCTAAATCTGGACCGATTTTCACGAAATTTGGCGGATATTATTCTATTCTCAATTCAGTACGTTAAGCGAAATTTGGACTTTGGTGCACCATTTACATGATTTCGGACGAAACTATATATGGGAGCTATATCTAAATCTGGACCGATTTTCACGAAATTTGGCGGACATTATTCTATTCTCAATTCAGTATGTTAAGCGAAATTTGGACTTTGGTGCACCATTTACATGAAATCGGACGAAACTATATATGGGAGCTATATCTAAATCTGGACAGATTTTCACGAAACATGGCAGACATCATTCTGGGCTCAATTCAGTGCATTATGCCAAATTTCGTGCAAATCGAGAGATATATGTGGACTTTGGTGCACCACTTACATGAAATCGGGCGAAACTATATATGGGAATAATAAATGCGAATAATAAATGCGACCTGCACTTTGTTTACAATTTAACATGGACAGACGGACGGACGGATGGACAGACGGACATGCCTAAATCGACTTAGAAAGTGATTCTATGAATATTCTCAAAAGGAACCGTGGGTCTATCTCGATTCCTTTTGCCTGTTACAAACATATGCACAAAGACATAATACCCTGTACCACAGTGTGGTGAAGGGTATAAAAATATCAAACTTTTCAATGGAAATGACAGATCCTGCCATACAACACTAACCCTAAGTATGCCTTACACATGTTCTTAAAAAATCTACGACTAAAGACTTGTGTACGCCGCAAAAATATTCCATGTCCTCAAACTGGAGAACGTTCCAAAAATATTTTTAATTCATAATAACAATATCGTGTATCTTCTCCCGTGGAATATCTTTAAAATTATTTTCGTAGATCTTCGCAATTTGTCAGCTAGAAAGATTTTCGTCTTCGTAGAGAGTCCTGAGTACACATCAAAACTATTCATAGGAATTCCACATGATTCAGTCCGTGAATTATGCTCCCTCATGGTCTAATAATATTTTAAACCCTCCTCTATAAGTTGGATTTTTGGTGTTGCAAATGGGTTATATCGGTAAAGGGTTTGGTGTAGTGCTCTTATAACAGTACCCACCAATATTCGCTAAATTGACACTATTTTCGTATTTTGGGTTTAGCACATCTCTTCCATTAAAACCAGTAAGAAAAATGCAAAAGTCGGGCGAGGCCCGAATATATGTTAATATCTACAATATCCTGTAGATGGGTTAGGTTAGGTATGTACGGTTGTTAATAACAACCGTCCACTCGGAGACTATGTCCATTGTTATCATCCTTTTATATTACCTGTAAAGAAAAGAAAAAGAGATAGTGGAGGAGCAAAGAGAAATGATAGCGAGAGAAGAAGAGCGGAAGAAAGGTTATTTTAGCCATGTCTAATTTTTAACGAAGCCTAGGATCTGGTTTGGGTCTATTTTGGAGAAGAAGACTAGATTATCAATTTCATATCATCCAAACTGTTTATGTCTTCTGCTAATCAGCGATGGACATTTACAGATGATGTGTTCAATTGTTTCCAGTTCTTCTTCGTCATCACATAGACGACAGTAATCCTCTCCACTGGAGTCCCACTTCGAAGTGAGAGATCTAATCTTACAGTGTTACTGTTATGATCCCCACAACGATTTTGATCTCCCTCTTATTGAGTGTCAGCAGCGAAGACGTTCTTTTACGAAAGAATTCAGGCCAGATAGATCTTGAGATTCTGCAAGCAGGTTCTCTTAGCCATCTGTTGCCGACTACCTCGCAGTAGAACGCACGGATTCTGCCAGTGAAATAGCCGATGGGAGGTTTCACAGATCTCTCAATCGGAAGATTGGACGACTGTGAGCCCCCTCGTGCAAGCTCGTCGGCTATTTCATCCCCTTCAATGTCACTATGTCCTGAAACCCAGCATAAACCAACTATCTGTCGTATATCCTTAAAAGCGGACTTGCAATCATGAAATGCTTTTGAGTTTATAGTACGCGACTTAACCGCTCTAAGGGCCGTCTGACTATCGACATATATAGTCACCAGTCCCGTATTGTCGGCATTAAGTGATTTTACTATCTCGGCCGCTTTCGTGATTTCAAGAATCTCTGCTTGGAAAACGGTACAAAGATTGTTGAGTTTATATGAGTTATATGCTCCTAATTGCCTACACTAAACGCCTGCGCCAGTGCCTTCCTCCATCTGGCAGAGGCGAGGAGTCACTAATCCAGGATTCCCTACTAGGAAACTCAATTTTGATGTCATTAAAGTCCCTATGAGAGGGAACATAGTCACTAGTATGACTATTCCCCCTAAAGAGGTCACAACCTATTCAGCTATTTCAAGGCATCCGTTTCCCGGAGCCTCGGGGCACACCTAGCCGCCTGGAATTTAATCAGAATGTCCAACGGTTGGAGATTCAGAATTGCGTTCTTAACGCTCCGGTGATCAGGATTGAAGCCGATCGCTGTACTAAACTCAATTTTGTCAGCCGCATCTTTTTGTTAACCCCCTGCCACCAAACAAGGCAACCATAAGTAAAAATGGGTAAGACGATCGTCGTATACAGCCAGTGTATAATTTCGGGTCTTAATCCCCAGCTCTTACCAATGGAATTCTTACATGAGTATAGAGCCAGCAGTCCTTTCTTAGAGCGAAAGGGTTAATGTCACTCCTCCCAGTGATGGCAAACGGAAACTAGGAATCTTACGTTTCCTAGTGAAGAGCAATGACAAATTGCATGTCAAACGGGCAGACTTGGATTCTTTGGTGTACCATTTGTATGAAATCGAGTAAAATTATGGATTGCTCAATCGGACAAATATTGGGAGTGGTGCATCATTAAAACAAATCGGACGAAACCATATATTGTACAAATATTGGGAGTTTGGTGCATCGGACGAAACTATATATGGGAGCTATATCTATATCTGAACCGATTTTAATAAAACTTCGTAGACATCAGTCTGGACCTCATTCAGTACACTGTGCAAAATTTTTGTCCCAATCGGACAAATATTGGGAGTTTGGTGTATCAATCACAAAAAATCCGACGAAACTATA
>NW_026877694.1:0-22403 GCF_032173495.1 Musca vetustissima | reverse complement strand
CGACCTTTGTAGGCAGACTCTATAGGCGAACTCTAATATGAGTCTCTATCTAAATCGATCTAGGAAGTCTCGGAGGGCTTCATAGACAAGCTGAAGGGCGAGGGAGACCTATAGCCATATCATTTTAGTGGAACTGAAGGGAGTTCTAAAGACGATCAATCGATCTAAAGGAAGTCTCTATAGAAAAGGAGAAGAGTGGATCTACAGACAAGTGGGGGGAGTTGCTATAGAAAAGGAGAAGAGTGGATCTACAGACAAGTGGGGGGAGTTGCTTTAGACTCTTTGAAGGCGGTCTCTATAGACGGCCTGAATGGAGCTTGGAAGGAATTCTACAGCTCCGAAGGAAGTCTATAGAAGGGAATCTCTATAGATGAACTGAGGGAAAACTGCATATACAGGCAGAGGGGAGTCTCAATAGACAGTCTGAAGTGAGTATGTATAGATGATCCCTATTCTAGTTGAAGGGAGTCTCTATACACGAGCTCTGAAGGGAATTTCTATAGATGAATAAAAAGGTGGTCTCCATGGGCGAGCTGAAGGGAGTCTCAATATACCGGGTGAAGTAAGGATCTGTAGACGAGCTAAGGAAATCTTTGCAGACAATCTCAGGGGGTCTTTACAGACAAGCTGAAGGTAATATTTGTAGGAGAACTCAGAAGGTAATCTCTATAGGCGAGCTGAAAGGAGTCTCTATAGGGGAGCTAAAAAAATATTTTTATTGTTAATATTTTTTTCATGTTACCTCAAGGCCTATAGAGGCTCCCTTCAGCTTCTATATGAGAGCTGAAGGGAGCCTCTGTAGCATCTGAAGCTTGATATTCTACCTCTGAGATCAGCTAATTTACTGTCATATATCTGCGTGCCTGATTCTCTACTTCAGTAGTATTAAAGATCAATTGATTTATTATAGAGGTCTCAGAGGCCACGTAATTTTCTTTAGGGACTTTTTGTCTTTAAGACCAGCTACGCTGTGGTAGTGGCTTCTGAAGCCATTTACATTACTGTACTGGTCTCTGAGGTCAGCTAATCATACTGTAGCGTATTTCGGGCTATGTGACTGTAGTGGCCTCTAAATTCAGCTACTCTTATGCTTTCGATGAGACCAGATAGCATATCATAGTGGCCAGGATCTTCAGAAATGTGGTTTCAGAGAAGAACTAACGACCTCTAAGGCCTATTCTCAACTAAAGTCGGTAGTTGAGACTGTGATTTGCATCTCTATTGTGGTCTCCAGCTAATCTTCCGTAGTGGTTTCTTGGACCATATATTCTCAGTGAGGCCTGCTACTTTACGGTAGATGTATCTGCTATCAGCTACTGTATTGTAGCGAAATCTGAGACCAGCTACTCGTTGGTAGAGGTCTCTATTGTGGTGACCTCAATTGCCACGAAGACCAGTTACTCAGTCTTATTGGTAGTAGTAGAGTCATTAAAGTAAGTAAGCCTCTGAAGGGAGCCTCTATAGAAGAGCTTTGAAGGGAGCCTTTATAGAAGAGCTCTGAAGGGAGCCTTTATAGGCGAGCTCTGAAGGGAGCCTTTATAGGCGAGCTCTGAAGGGAGCCTTTATAGACGAACTCTGAAGGGAGCCTTTATAGGCGAACTCTGAAGGGAGCCTTTATAGGCGAGCTCTGAAGGGAGCCTTTATAGGCGAGCTCTGAAGGGAGCCTTATAGGTGAGCTTTTTTAAGAAATCCACGCCTTGCGGACCTCTCAAAAAATATTTTTTAAAAAATCCACGCCTTGTGGATCTTTCAAAAAATACCTTTTTTAAAAAATCCACGCCTTGTGGATCTTTCAAAAAATATTTTTTTTTAAAAAATCCTCGCCATGTGGATCTTTCAAAAACTATTTTTTAAAAAATCCACGCCTTGTGGATCTTTCAAAAAATATTTTGTAAAAAATCTAAGCCTTGTGGATCTTTCAAAAAATATTTTTTAAAAAATCCACGACTTGTGGATCTTTCAAAAAATATTTTTTAAAAAAATCCACGCCTTGTGGATCTTTCAAAAAATCCACGCCTTGTGGATCTTTCAAAAAATATTTTTTAAAAAATCCACGCCTTGTGGATCTTTCAAAAAATATTTTTTAAAAAATCCACGCCTTGTGGATCTTTCAAAAAATATTTTTTAAAAAATCCACGCCTTGTGGATCTTTCAAAAAATATTTTTTAAAAAATCCACGCCTTGTGGATCTTTCAAAAAATATTTTTTAAAAAATCCACGCCTTGTGGATCTTTTAAAAAATATTTTTTTAAAAAATCCACGCCTTGTAGACCTCTCAAAAAATATTTTTTTAAAAAATCCACGCCTTGTGGACCTCTCAAAATTTTTTTGTAAAAAATCCACGTCTTGTGGACCTCTCAAAAAAATATTTTATAAAAAATCCACGCCTTGTGGACCTCTCAAAAAATATTTTATAAAAAATCCACGTCTATTTAAAAAGGTTTCTTACTTATTAATCTGAAACTGAATGTTTGTTCTTGTCTGCTATTTAATCCCTCCAAGTCTATCCTTGCAAAAGTATTCCTTGGAAAAACTTTTTCAAATACTTTTCAAATTGCTGAACATCGCCGTTCTTTTGAAAGTCATCGTCCATTGTGTCCTTCTAAATTTCCACGAAGCAGTAGCTAAACATCTTTTTTCGATATCTTATCGCTGTATCATTATCGCATTTCAATTCAAGTGCTTTTCTTGTTTTGTTTTTTCTCAAATTAATTGTTTTCGGGTATCTTCGTCCCGTAAACAATACGAAAATGAAAAACCATTTTCATTGTCTTGTTGTTGTTGTTGTTGTTCTTGGTATTTTTGGTACATTTGTCTGCTGCTGCTGTCTGGTTGTTCGAAAACTGGATCAACATTGCGAATGTCATTACGATTTTATTGTTATGCCATTGTTTCGATGGCGATGATGACGATGACGATGGTCGTAACATTGTCGGCTAAGTGGCCATATCTACATATGTTTGGATCTGACAAATTGCCATTGATTGGGACCAGCTAAGCTATTGAATGACAGTAACGAAAAAAGTGGCATACGGTCCTCTTCCAGAGAAATGTGGAGAGTGAGAGCGAAGCGTCTAACTTACCCCTGATGTAATCACAAAGTCGAGGCCGAACAAACAAAACAACAACAAAAGTCTGTTTGTTGTAATTAAAAGTATGTCCTTTTCTTCCTTGTTGCGTAGAGCCTACCATCAAAACAGAGGCCATTGTTTGAGGCTGCTACTGATTTGCTCGTCTGTTTGATTTGGCCATAAACTAGTCAATGCATTGACTTCTGTTCGGAATATCTCAATTGCAGGCCTTTAAAGTTGATTTAGTTGGATTAGTTGCATATGGCAATGGTCGTCGTCGTCGTCGTAACCATGTGTCATGATATGCTAACTGTTTGTGTCACTTCTTCTAAATTGGATGAATTCCCATTCCCGCCTACCCTGCCACAATTGTATTGGATGTTCGGAAATGATTCTTTAGTTATTCAATGGACCGTTTAGGGGGATAATTAATTAAAGTAATACCCCCGTAGCAAATATTCTATAATAATTACTAGAAATAAATGGAGGTTATTACAAAATAGATTACTTCATCGAGAGATATATAGGGACTTTGGTGCAAATATATATGGCAGCTATATCTAAATCTGACCCAATTTTTACGAAACTTAGCTCACATCATTCTAGGCTTAATTCGGTACGCTATGCCAAATTTCGTGAACATCGAAAATCGAACGAAAATATGTGTGGGAGATATATCTAAATCTGAACCGATTTTTCCCAATTTCAATAGGGTTCATCCTTGGGCCAAATAGATGAGCTGTGCCAAATTTCGTGCAAATCGAAAGATACATAGAGACTTTGGTGCCGCATTTGTCTTAAATCGGACGAAAATATATATGGGAGCTATATCTAAATCTGAATCGATTTTCACGAAACTTGACAGACATCATTCTGGACCTAATTTATTACGCTGTGCCAAATTTCGTGCGAATCGAAAGATATTTCGGGACTTTGGTGCACCATTTACATTAAATCGGACGAAAATATACTTGGGAGCTATATTTAAATCTGAACCGATTTTTACGAAATTTAACACACATCTATCTAGACTTAATTTAGTACGGTGGGCAAAATTTCGTGCAAATCGAAAGATATTTAGGGACTTTGGTGCACCATTGACCTTAAATCGGACAAAAATATATATGGGAGCTTTATCTAAATCTGAACCGATTTTCACGAATCTTTGCACGCCTCATTCTATACTGAACTCAGAACCCTGTACCAAAATTCGTGAAAATCGAAAGACAAATGGGGACTTTGGTGCGCCATTTGTCTTAAATCGGACGAAAATATACATGGGAGCTATATCTAAATCTGAACCGATTTTCACAAAATTTAACACTCATAGTTCTAAACCTACTTAAGTACGCCATGCCAAATTTCATGCAAATCGAAATATATATATAGGCACTTTGGTGCACTATTTACCTAAAATCGGACGAAAATATATATGGGAGCTATATCTAAATCTGAACCGATTTTCACGAAACTTAGTACACATCATTCTGCTCTTAATTCAGTACGCTACGCAAAATTTCGTGCAAATCGAAAGTTACATAGGGACTTTGGTGCACAATTTAGCTAAAATCGGACGAAACTATATATGTGAACTATATCTAAATCTGAACCGATTTTCAGGAAACTTAACACACATCATTCTATACTCAATTCAGTACGCTATGCAAAATTCCGTGCAAATCGAAGGATATATAGGGACTTTGGTACACCATTTACCTGAAATCGGACGAAACTATATATGGGAGCTATATCTAAATCTGAACCGATTTTCATGAAATTTAACACACAACATTCTAGACTTAATTCAGTATGCTATGCCAAATTTCGTGCAAATCGAAAGACATGTAGAACTTTGGTGGACCATTTACATTAAATCGGACGAAAATATATATTGGAGCTATATCTATATCTGAACCGATTTTCACGAAACTTAACACACATCATTCTAGGCTCAATTCAGTACGCTGTGCCAAATTTCGTGCAAATCGAAAGATATATGTGGATTTATATCTAAATCTGAACCGATTTTCTCCAATTTAAATAGGGTTCGTTCTTGGGCCAAATAAATGAACTGTGCCAAATTTCATCCAAATCGAATCACAAATGCGACCTGTATTTTGTTCACATGGACGGACGGACAGACGAAATCGACTCAGAAAGTGATTCTAAGCATATTCTCAAAATGAACCTTGGGTCTATCCAGATTGCTTTTGCCTGTTACAAACATATGCACAAAGACATAATACCCTGTAGCACATTGTGATGAAGGGTATAAAAATATTCTTTAAAAAATCTACGCCTTGTGGTAACCTCAAAAAATATTCTTTAAAAAATCTACGGCTTGTGGTAACCTCAATAAATATTCTTTAAAAAATCTACGGCTTGTGGTAACCTCAAAAAATATTCCCTAAAAAATCTACGCCTTGTGGTAACCTCAAAAAATATTCTTTAAAAAATCTACGCCTTGTGGTAGCCTCCAAAAATATTCTTTAAAAAAATCTACGCCTTGTGGTAACCTGCAAAAATATTCTTTAAAAAATCTACGCCTTGTGGTAACCTCCAAAAATATTCTTTAAAAAATCTACGCCTTGTGGTAACCTCCAAAAATATTCTTTAAAAAATCTACGCCTTGTGGTAACCTCAAAAAATATTCTTTAAAAAAATCTACGCCTTGTGGTAACCTCAAAAAATATTCTTTAAAAAATCTACGCCTTGTGGTAACCTCAAAAAATATTCTTTAAAAAATCTACGCCTTGTGGTAACCTCAAAAAATATTCTTTAAAAAATCTACGCCTTGTGGTAACCTCAAAAAATATTCTTTAAAAAATCTACGCCTTGTGGTAACCTCAAAAAATATTCTTTAAAAAATCTACGCCTTGTGGTAACCTCAAAAAATATTCTTTAAAAAATCTACGCCTTGTGGTAACCTCAAAAAATATTCTTTAAAAAATCTACGCCTTGTGGTAACCTCAAAAAATATTCTTTAAAAAATCTACGCCTTGTGGTAACCCCAAAAAATATTCTTTAAAAAATCTACGCCTTGTGGTAACCTCAAAAAATATTCTTTAAAAAATCTACGCCTTGTGGTAACCTCCAAAAATATTCTTTAAATATTCCATCTAATTTTTTTTTAAAAAAAAATCCACGCCTTGTTATTAAAATATTTTTAAATCCTCACCTTATTTGGAATCTTGAAAAAATATATATTTTTTTAAATCGTCACATCTCCCCCTCTAGTTTTCCATTTGACTATTGACCTTGCTCCATAGGCGGGATAACAATTACTTGAAATTTTATTACAAACTAATAAATTCATTTGTCGATGTCGATAGTTGTTGATTTTCATGACTTCCAATGATTAATGATGTAGCTTGACAATCACCCTTCCCCCTCCCCAAAAAATTCGTTGCCAAAACTGCTCTCTACGATATTTAACTGACAAATGCACTCGACTGAATAATGATTTGTCGTCGTAGCCTCGAAACCGTTTTGTCCCATTGTTTCAACTCCCTTCCTCTTCGTCCCTCATTCTGGGTTAACGCAATAATTTGCTAATAAAACGCACAGCGCATAAAATCACCCCTAAGCTGGTTCGACAATTTCCTCGAACATAACCACATTCAAATTGATTGAGATGTTCATGTTGCTTAGGGTGTTCCGCTGCCCCGCCATCAATGATGTCAGCACCACATTGAATGGGAATTTGTGTGGTGTGGCAGTACAGGACAGGAAGGGACGAATGGTACATTTTGTCGAGTGATCTGCTAGTTATGTTATTGTTCTCATTATTATTGTTGTTGGTGTAGTTGTTGTTGTTGCAGTTCTTGTTGTTGTTATTATTGTTCTTATACTGCATTAGGATGTAGTTTTTGGACATTCGCTGTAAAATTATATTTGCCTAAATGTTCTGGTTGAACTATTTAGTTTCTGCTTGAGTGATCGCCAGACGAACGGGGTGGCGCTGGAAGGTGGATGGGGGTAAATAGTTTATCCTACAGGATAAACAAGATTTGTAATATTTTTTGGGATTGTTGTTTTGCAAGTTTTTTAGAAAAAGGATACTTTGAGACTTTAGAAGGGATTTGCAGGGGGAGGAATATCTTATTTTTTAATATAGGCGTGGATTTTTTTTTAAATATTATTTTTTGAATTACCCAAAAGGCGTGAATTTTATTAAATACATATTTTTTAACTACCCATAAGGCGTGGATTTTTTAATATTTTTTTAAGACACCACAGGGCTTGGAAACGTGATTTTTTTAAAAAATATTTTTTTGAGGGTAACACAAGGCTGTGCATTTTTATACCCTTCACAACTCTGTGGTACAGGGTATTATGTCTTTGTGCATGTGTTTGTAACAGGCAAAGGGAAACGAGATGGACTCATGTTTCCTTTTGAGAATATGCATAGAATCACGTTTTAAGTCGATTTATGCATGTCCGTCCATCTGTCTATTTTAAATTGTAAACAAAGTACAGGTCGTATTTATGATCCGAATTGCATGAAATTTGGCACAAGTCACTTATTTGGCCCAAGGACGAACCCTATTGAAATTGGGAAAAATCGGTTCAGATTTAGATATAGCTCCCATATATATTTTCATCCGATTTAAGGTTATTGGTGCATCAAAGACCCTATATATCTTTAGAATTGCACGAAATTTTGCATAGCGTAATGAATTAGGTCTAGAATTATGTGTGTTAAGTTGATATAGCTCCCATAGATATTTTCGTCAGATTTAAGGTAAACATGGCACCAAGGTACCTATATATCTTTCGATTTGCACGAAATTTGACATAGTGTACTGAATGAAGTCTAGAACGATGTGTGTTAAATTTCGTGAAAATCGGTTCAAATTTGGATATAGCTCCCATATATATTTTCGTCCGATTTTAGGTAAATGGTGTACCAAAGTCCCGATATATCATTCGATTTGCACGAAATTTGGCATAGTGTACTGAATTACGTCTAGAATGATGTGTGTCATGTTTCCTGAAAATCGGTACAGATTTGGTTATAGCTCCCATATATATTTTCGCCCGATTTAAGGTAAATGGTATACCAATGTCCCTATATGTCTTTCGATTTGCACGAAATTTGGCACAGCGTAATGCATAAGGTCTAGAATGATGTGTGCTAAGTTTCGTGAAAATCGGTTCAGATTTAGATATAGCTTCTATATCTGACCAAATAAAAATTTAGTATCGGCTGCAGAATGAAATGTTTATGGATCCAATTTCATTCCTTTAAAAATGCCACGTCTGTTAGGATTCATCTGTTGAATATACCCAAAGTGGTGAAGGGTATAATATAGTCGGCCCCGTCCGACTTTACTATTTTCCTTACTGGTTTTATATAGCAGGTTTGAAGAGGAACTTCAATCTAAAGAAGATGTGAAACACAATCTGTTGTGAGGAGACCTCAAAAAGTACTTCTGTGTAAAGGACACCTGAGGATGGATTGGTTTCTATAAAATAAGTAATCTGAAAACGACAATCTGTCTACTAATGTCCTGAAGAAAAAATTTCTGACTTTCTGAAGATCTGGTGTCAACAGAAGGCCTGAACTGACTATAGAAGACTTGTATAAAGTCGCCAGCGAATAGAAGATATCAATAATAAAACCCCATCATCTGACTGCAATAAAGTCAAAGAAGGTCTTTGGACTTCAGAAGTTCCTCTAACTACGGAAATCTAAAGAGCTTTGCATATAGTGAATTAGATCTACAGGACTCTCAAAGAAAGTCTTTCGGCTATAGAATACCGGACAAATGTTGCTAGCCTAGAGAACTAGACTATTTGGTCTATAGAATATATAAGACCTGAAGATGGTCTTCGGACTATGGTATAAATGAAGAAGACTAGAAAACCGGAAGAAGATGTTCTACCTATAAAATACCTCCAGAAGTTATTTTATCTACAAAGGAATTCCAAAAGACTATACGAAATCTCTATGTAGTCATTTATCTACAGAAGGATAAGAAGCCTCCAAAAGATATTTTATCTATGAAAGATCTCTAGAAGGTTTTGGCCTATGGGAAACCTGCAAAAAGTCTTCTAGTCTATATATGACATTAACGAGGTACAGAAGAGTGTAATGGTGTCTAGCATCATTGGAGGCTCTTGAGGAGAACTTCTTCCATGAAAGGACCCTGGTATAACTCAATAAGATGTTTTATCTATAGAAGATACTAAAGAGGGTCACTGAATAAGATGTTCTATCTATAAATGACCTTCAGGTGGTTTACGGCCTACAGGAAACTTCCAAGAACTCTTATAATTATACAAGTGCTTCTATCCATAGATGACCTTATATACAGAAGTTGTCAATTCTGTTTCGTTTTATATTGAGGATCCCATAGAGATTTTCGGTAATGAATGGATGGAAGAAGACTTAACGAAATTTTCTCTTTATACCTGAAGAGAGTATCCAACCTAGAGAATACCTTCTCAAAAAGGCTTTCATATATAAAATTATATTTTTATATAACATACCTCCAGAATGTTTTTTATCTATAGAAGAACTCCGCATGACTTCTAGAGGAACTTATTAATATAATGGTCATATATGTATATGGGAAAACCTCCAGAAATGTTTTTTATGTATAAAAACAAAATGCGACCTTCTGTCCGAGGTCTGAAGAAAAGGGAGTCTGGTGTCCTTCAATAGGCAGCAGACCTTCTGTAGGACTTATATATACCTGGAGAAGTTTTACTAACTACAGAAGAGCGCAAGGTGATTTTTTATTTATTGGAGACCAAGTCCAAGGTTCGTCTATTGGTAGAAGGCCAAAGTCTTCTATTAACTGAGGGCATATAGAAGACCTGTAGAAGGTCATCTGTATACTGGTTTTAAATTATTTCTTGAAGGACTTGGAGGACTACAGCCTGTAAAAGATCTGAGGAAGGTCTTCGGTCTTTAGAATATTTTATAGAAGAAAATTAGAAGGTATTTTATTAGTAGAAGACGTCGAGAAGATGTTCGTTTGTTACAAGGAGAAATTATTATTATACTATATAACAAATAATTATATAGGACCTTTCTTGACTTCTTCTATCTACACTCCTGTCCCAATACAAATCCTTATGACTAAATGACATATTCTCCTCATTTCCATTATATTGTTAATAACCTCAGAAAAAATGAAGACCACAATAAAAAATACCACCATCTAATTGTGTTTGTGTGTGTGTGTGTGTGTGTGTGCGCGTTTCCGCTCCGTTCATAACAATACAACAAAAGAAAATATCCTAATTGAATTTTCCTACAGATTTTCTCATTTAACAATAACAGCAATAATAACAACAAATAACAGTGACAACAACAACAACACCAACATTCAAATGACACAAAAGCAACATCTCGTTAATGTTTCAATTTAATTGAGTTTCGGTTTTTTGTTGCTGTTGTTGTTAATTTTCAGTTTTTTTTTCATTTTCCAATTTTCATTCAGTTCAGTTAACTTCGCCGCCATTTGTCGGTCGCTGGCTTATTTTCATTGTTAGTTATTATCAAATTTCCAACAATTATTTCGTTAGAGAGCATCATTTCATTCATTCATTTAATGTTTATTAATTTAATTAAAGAAAAAAACATCGGCAATGAGAAAAAATAGCGGCACAATACGTTTCTCATATTTATTTGAACAAATAAGGACTTGGGTATTAAATTTCAGTTGAAATGAAATGAAAAACAATATTGAAGAGGTGATTATTCGAAATTATGAAGTCAAGGTTATTGCGAATGTCGAAATTTAATTTGTTGATTATCAGATTTTTTTATAATGACCACCTTCAGGATTGTAGAGGATGTCAATGAGAGCTTTTCCCTAAAAAAGGTCCTGAAGAGAGAAGGATTAGTAGAGGTTTTTTTTTATTATTTTTACAAAAATCTGTCTTTAGAAGACCTTAAAACCTGAAGATGGTCTCCTACCTATGGAAGACCTATTGGTGGTCTTTTAACTATAGAAGATCTGTTGAATTTTCTAGGAATATCTGTTGAAATTTAGAAGTGCTTAGAAGGACCGCTATCTATAGAAGGCCTGTTGAAAGTATTGTGTACAGGCAAAAGACATGTGAAACTATTTTTTTTCTATCGAAAACCTTTTAAAATATCTTTTGACTGTAGAAAGTTTTCCTTCCTTAGAAGACCTTTAGAAGTTCTTCTATTTTTAACATTCTGGTATAGGGTCTTCTGTCTGCAGCAGGACTTGAAGAGATCTTCTCTCTATAGAACTTCAATACGGAGGCCTGTATATGGTCATCTGTCTATTGAAGATCTGTCGACAGAAGTCCCATAAACAATTTTCTGTCTGAAGAAGGCTTGTTGAAGATCTTTAATCTGTAGAGGGCCTGTTGATAGTACCCTGTGGTAGAAGGTCTTTTAGAGTCTTCTAGAAGACCTGTAGATGGCCACCTATCTATTGGAGTCCTGTAGAAGGTCGTTTGTTTATGAGAAACCTATAGAAGTTCTTCTGTCTATAGAAAATCGGTATGAGTTCTTCAGTATATTGAAAACGAGTAGAAGATCTTCTAGAAAGACTTATGCCTATAGAAAACCTGAAGATCTCTAAAAATTCTTCCGCCTGATGAAAATCTGTGGAGGGTCTTCTGTCCAAAAGGTAAATACGACTGCTCATCATGAGGTGTCTATTGAAAACTGGTAGAAGTTTTTCTGTCCATAGACAATTTGTGAAAGCACTTTCGGCTACAGAAAACCTATAGGAAATCTTCTACCTGAAAAGGCTTTACATCTAAAGAGGACTTGTGATAGCTCTTCTATGTATAGACTACTTGTAAAAGGTCCACTGTCTTCTGAACACCTCTAGAAAATCTCCCATCTATACATTACATGTAGGCGATCTTCAGTCTATTGAAGACCTGTGGCCTTCTGTCCTAAGAGGGTTTTTAGAAGGACTTCTGTTTAGATCTGTTGAAAGTCTCGCGTCTGTAGAAGAACAGTGGAAGATCCTCTGTTCAAGGGTTAAATTGAAGGTTTTCTATTTATAAACAACCTTTTGAAGGTATTTTATAAAAAGGATAACTGCAGAAGATATTCTGTCCATGGAGTTTCTGTGAAAGGTCTTCTGTCTAAAAAAGGATTTATTGCCTAAGAGTACTTGCAGGATATATTCTGTCCATAGACGACTTGTAGAAGGCCTTCTGTCTTCTAAAGACTATTATAAGTTATCCGGTACATAGAAAACGTCTGAAGCTCTTTTGTATATTGAAAGCCTTATGTCTATAGAAGACCGGAAGGAAGTTTTATATCGAATGAAGACCAGTATTAGCACCACTGTCTATAGACGACTTTTTTAAGGTCTGGTGTCTTCTGAAGACCTGTAGAAAATCTCTCATCTGTGGATTACTCGGCGGTATAGGTGGTCTTCAGTCTACTGAAAACCTGTGGATGTTCCACTGTCTTAGGAGAAGCTGTAAAAGATTCTCTGTCTATTGAAGGCCTGTAGAACGACTTCTGCCGATATAGAAGACTTATAGAGGGTAATATGTCTCTTGGACTATTCAAACCTGTAGAAGGTCGTGCCAATAGCAGACCTGCAGAGGGCCTTCTGTCTAAAAAATACGTGAAGGAAGCCTCCGGTTTTTGAAGGCAGGGTTACACTCTTCTGCTCACAGAACATGTATAAAAATCCTTTCTTCCATAGAATACCTGCGGAGGAACTTTTTTCTCCTGCTGAATACCTGTTAAAAATCTTTCTTCCATAGAAGATCAGTGGAAGGTCTCCTGCTGAAGAAATCATTCTGCTTTTTGAAGGGAGTGTAACCCTCTTCTGCCCACAGAACACCTGTTAAAAATCTTCCTTCCTTAGAAGACCTGTGGAAGATCTTCTCTTTATGGGTATCCTGTTTTAGAAGGTCTTCTGCTTATAGAAGACCTGAGATTTTTTGTCTACAGAAGACTATCCGTATATTGATGACCTTTAGAAGGTCTGCTGTGTATTGAAGTATTGTAGAAGTTTGTCTGAAGAATACCTTTTTTGTAATACCTGTAAAATGTCTCTATGAAATTTATAGAAGGTCATCTGCCTCAAAAAGGTCTGCAGAAGCTATTTTGTGTATTGAAGATTTGTCGGGGGTGTCTGAAGCCTAAATTAGATCTGAAGAAGTCGTCGTTTATCTATTGAAAACCTGTAGAAGCTCGTACAAATACCTGAAGGAAGCCTTTTTAAAGGCGGTGTAGCTCTCTTCTTCCCTCAGAACCCCGGTATTATTCCTTCTTTCTCTAGAAGGCCTGTGGAAGGTCTCCTGCTGGGAATAGCCTCCTATATTTCTAAGGCTGAATAATCCTCTTTTGTCCAAAGAACAGCTGTTAAAAGTCGTCCTTCCATAGAAGACCTGTGGAAGAACGTTTTTTTTCTTTGGAATGTCTCCTCCTTATGAAAGAGATTTTATTTTGTCTACAGACGGACTTCTGTTGAAGACCTTTATACGGCCTTCTTTGTATTGAAGTGACTTAGAAGATTGACTTAGAGAACATGTGGACGGTCTTTTGCCAATAAAAAAACAAAACCAAAAACTATAGAAGGTCATCTGCCTGTAAAAGATCCGGAGAAGGTCTTTTGTTTATTGAATACGTATTCAATGTGCCTGGTGCCTATATAAGACCCGCAAAAAGTTCTCCTGCATCAAGATGACCTGCAAAAAAATATGTCATTCTGTTTATGGAAGTTTTTCTACCTATGAAAGACCTAAAAGTTGTTCTTCTCAGATATTTAATTATCCCACCCCTCCCTCAACTTGCTCCAATTTGTAGTAGCATTTAACTAGCCAATTTGTCTTGGAGATTTTCTCTAAGTAGAAAAAATTAAACGAAATCAATTAAACCATGACAAATTCTGAAAATCTCCAAAACAAATTTTTATAACCATTCCGACTAAAGCCTCTGCAACGGCAAAAATTTTGTCATCATTCACCAATAAAGAAACTCCAAAAAACCTGCAACTGGCTAACAGCTTGGGGGGTTGTTAACAAATGAAGTGAACACCGGCACTGCACCAGTAAATGGTCGACCACGAAGTAAAAAAGGGTGTTTGCTGTGACAGCATTTTGAATAAAACCAAAAAGGCTGACGGCATGACTCAACATGCAGCCAACCGCCACAAACACAATCGCAATTTGATGCAATTAATATTCGCCTAGGTTTAACACAAAGCGGTGAAAAAACTTCTCTCGCCACAGGAGGGGGGTTAGGGTGAGGTTCACACTCGGCGATGCCAAAAATAAGAGGAGGTTACCAAGGTTTTCCTAAACAAAAAAATAAAACTTGCTTACAAATTGTTACATGCCATGGCCTTGTGGCAGCGCCCAACAATAGTACTGCAGGGTACTTAACGCTTCAATGCATCTTGAAAGGTGCAATGCCGTGGCAATTGTTTCCAAAGCTGAGCAGTGTAGAGATTTTGTATTTAAAAATTCTGTCAATAAAAATTTACTTGGAAATCAAGCGACCCACCGACCATTCAAATGCGCAATTATTTATTCCTCCTTTTTGCAAAGGCAGAGGGGATTAATGTCTTCTGCCATGGCAACGCAAAATTTTCAACTATTCGGCAAAAGAATGCCAGCCACCTTTCGGCCGAGAAATGGCAGGGCCATCACACAATTGCACACACACATCGCCTCTCACCCCACTCACAGCTGCCGGTCGACGACAATTCAATTATTCGACAATATAATTATAGTTCCATTTCGTTTAGTCGATGGCGATGCTCTAAATCTGTGGCGGTATCGGCATCGTCATCGTTGTGGTATTGGATAGTAATAATTTTATTACAGAGATTTCGAAGACACGGTGGGGGGTACAACCACAATTATTTTTACGATACGCATCTTTTATTTACAGGATTTGCTGTGCTTTGATCGGTTTCCGGGTTAAGATAAAGAGAATATCAGAACAGGTGGTCTTAATTTTGTCGTAAGAAATTTTCATATAATTTGATTTTGAGGTTATTTATTTTGTGAGGTTAGTAAAAAATGTCAATAAAGAAACTGCCGTCAGGAAAAGTATTTAGGGGTCTTCTTGTTATAAATAAACTCCAAAATAACCCGTTAAAAATGTAGTAAATTCGGGCTGGGCCGACTATATGATACCCTTGACCACTTTGGGTATATTCCAGACATGGATCCTAAATATTTAAAATTGAAAGAATTTAAATATGTGATAATTATCTATAAGTAATCGATTAACATCAATCTATACATATGACTTTCCGCAACCTTTGCTAAATTTCATTTCATTCGGGCAGATTTAAAGTCATTTGCCTACAATGGGACAAATTTATGTAAATCGATTTATACAACACTTGATTCATGCTATTCGGTATGCCACACTTTTCAAAAATTTATCTCAATCAGACACCCGTTCGAAATTAAAAACCAGTAAGGAAAGTAGTAAAGTCGGACTGGGCCGACTATATAATACCCTTCACCACTTTGGGTATATTGTACATATGTATGGATATATAGGGGCTTCCGTGCACCATATACATAAAATCGGACGAAATCTGAACCGATTTTCACGAAATGTAACACACATCGTTCTAGACTTAATTCAGTACCCTGTGCCAAATTTCGTGCAAATCTAAAGATATATATAGGGACTTTGGTGCACTATTTACCTTAAATCGGATTAAAATATATAAGGGAGCTATATCGAAATCTGGACCGATTTTTACGAAATTTAACACATATCGTTCTAGACTTAATTCAGTACCCTGTGCCAAATTTCGTGCAAATCGAAGGATATATATATATAGGGACTTTGATGCACCATTTACATAAAATCGGACGAAAATAAATATGAGAGCTATATCTAAATCTGGACCGATTTTCAGGAAACTTACCATACATCATTCTAGACCCAATTCAGTACGCTATGGCAAATTTCGTGCAAATCGAAGGATATATAGGGACTTTGGTGCCCCATTTACATAAATCGGACGAAAATATATTTGGGAGCTATATCGAAATCTGAACCAATTTTAACAAAACTTAGCACACATCATTCTAGACTCAATTCAGTACGCTATGCCAAATTTCGTGCAAATCGGAAGATATATAGGGACTTTGGTACACCATTTACATTAAATCGGACGAAAATATATATGGGAGCTATATCAAAATCTGAACCGATTTTTAGATCGCAGGTTCCATCTTCAAAGATCTTTTGTCCTGAAGACCTTCAGAGTTCTTCTGTCTTTGGAATATCTTCAGAGCTCTTGTGTCATTTGAAGATTTTCGACGATATTATATCCATAGAATACCTATAGATTTATTCGGCCCATAGAATACCTTTAGAGGTCCTCTGTCCATAGAAGTTCGTTACAGGTTTTCTGTTAATAGAAGAGCTTTAGATATCTTCTATTCGTTCATAGAATCCCTTTTAGAGGACTTCTATCTTGAGAATAACTTCAGAGTTTTGCCCATAGGAGACTTTGATAGGTCTTCTGACCTCAAAAGAGCTTGGGTGATTTTCTACCCTAAGAAAATCTTGTGTCTTCTGTCCATAGATGATATATAGAGATCATATGTACTTAGAAGACCTTTTAGAGGTCCCTAGAGGGCCTTAAGATGCCTATTTTGTACAGAAGAGGTCTTCTTTTCACAGAAGAACTTTTGTGTTATTCTACCCACAAAAACCCGTTAGAAATCTTCAGCCCAAAGAAGGCCTTTTATGATCTTCTTTCTATAGGAGACCCTTACACGTATATTCTATACAAGAGCCCTTCTTCTTTTCTTTTTTTCACAAAAGACATTTAGAGATCTTCTACCCATAAAAGACCGTTAGAGGTCTTCTGTACATAGAAGACCTGTTGAGGACGTCTATCCTTAGAAGACCTTTTGAAATTATCTTTTTTACAGAATACCTTTAGAGGTATTTTTTCCACAGAAGACCTTTAATGGCCCCCATACATAAAAGGTCGTTAGAGCTTTTTTCCCCAAAGAGGACCTCCAAAGACTTTCAAAAATCTTCTGTTGACAGAAATCCTTCCGAGTTCTTCGCTTTACAGAAGACCTTTAGAGGCCTTCTCTAAATTTTTGTCTAACCCACCTCCTTTCCCTCTCCCCAAAATTCTCTGCTCATTTGTTCTCCTTCCATGAAATAGAAACAACAGCAAGAACAACTATCCAAAATCACTTCGTCACAGCAACAACATCACCATCATCATCATTACCAGGAACAAATTTGTTTTTATTGCTCCATTCGGTAGTTCGGTTCGGAAAATTGATTGAGTCCTTAGTTTATTCGTCTATTACCATGTAATGCAAGAGTGTGCCACTTGAGTCCCCAACTGACGGTCGGTCGACCTGCCACCAGCAGAGGATTTAAATTAACACATATCTGTGATTTATGCCAATAAAATAGACTCGTCTAAACTGGGGGAGGCCTGGGTCGGCACAATGCCGATACCGGGGCCACGGCTGCTGTTCCTGCTCAGGCAATGAACTGAGATTTCCGGGGCGCAAGTGGCATTCAAGGTTGGTAAAAGAATCTACAGCAAAGGCGGCAGGATATAAGCAAGCAATAATGTATTACAAGCCTTTGCAACTATTCCCCTGGACGAAACGACCAACGTTCAGCGATTAACCCAGCCGCCGAGGACGTCGACGCCGCTCGTTTTTGTGACGCGTGCCATCATTGTTTTATTGCTTTTGATCTGCTCTCCCAGGTTGTGTTTTTTGTCGTTGTTGATGTGCAGCAAAACGAGTTCCACTTTTTTCGATGTTGCCTGGCAGGAAGCATGGCCTGTGCGATTTATTTTCGAGTTTAAGCCACCCCTCCCCCCATTTAGCTGAACTATTGTCAAATTATCCAGCAAATGATTGTTCAACAAGGGAAAATATCCTTTTTTTCTTTTTGTTCTTTTTTTTAAAGCAACAGTCATGACGCTTCGAGATGATGATGCGGACGATGATTCCGATGATGATGGTGGTGATGACGAAGTTGATGATGATGATGAAATGTTCAGTTAGTTTTGTCCTCCGTTAAAAGATGATGTGACAGTTTTATCATCACTTCACTTGCACATGCAAACACACACACACACTCACATAGTGGCAAAAAATTTAGTTTCCATCTGGAATTTAGAAAAAAGTGTCATCGTTGTCTTTGTGTGAGTGTCAAGGTTTTTGTTTGAAAGAACTCATCCCGACTGGGGCGTGTTTTTTGTCACAAAATAAATTAGCACAGTTTTTTGTGATTCGAAAATCGCACATCGCATCCATTTATCTTGCGTCGAGATAATTTCTTAATTTTGTCACTGATGACAGTGTAATTATTTGCTGAGAATTTTTTATTCCATTCTTCTCTTGAAGATTATTATTTTAGTTCTTTGTTAAGTTGAGGGCGTAGTAACTGGAAACGATAACAGCACTAATTTTTGGCGGCCATATTCTCGAAGCAATGTCCTAGGGAAGGTATTCTAGTCACAATAGACCTTTAGAAGGAACTCAAGAGAGTTTCAATGAAGAATAGAGAACAGTCTCTAAGGGCCTTGGTGGATGTGCGAATCCTTTTATAAAAAAAATACATTTATTTAAAAAATGTACGCCTTGTTCGGATCCTTTAAAAATATTTTTTAAACATGTGAAAAAACATTAAGTTCGGCCGGGCCGAACTTTGGATACCCTCCATCATAGATATACTGACAGGTACTTGAAATGAAAATAAAGGGAACATACCAAAAAATGACATTTCTACAAACTGATTATGTAAACCATAATGTACACGAAATACAAATTTCAGTAATTTTTAATGGATATTTATGCCCTCAACCTTATGGCTAATGAGGGTGATTACACTTACATACAGTGAAAATGTGCCTCATCGAAATATTGGTTCTAGACCCATGTTTCTTTGGACCAAATCCGTTTCAGAAATTTTTGATTTCATCCAAACTTTGCCTATCTCATTATTTCTTCCAAACTTAGTTCAAGTTCGAAGTTGGGGAATATCGGTCCACTCCTTCTGATACGTCCCACACAGGGGGTAGGCGTAGGGCTAAATTCGGGCTATAGTTCATATGTAGTTCACAATCGAACATTACGTTCTATTTTTTGATCTCGATATCCTCCGCAGGTGAGATGATTACAACAGAGTCTTAGAATCAAACCCAAAACTCCGAACAAATCAGATAACTATTTTAATACAAACAAGTGAAAAAGCGTTAAGTTCGTTATATGGGGGCTACCAGAAAAATTGGACCTATATTTATAATTTTTGGTGGAGATATTTGGCACCCAATAGGAACCAAATGTACCAAATTTCAGCGAAATCGGTTGAAAAACGCGCTCAAGAACCCCAAAATACCGAAATTTGGGAGGTACCCTTATATGGGGTCTATCCGAAAAAATTAACCTATATTTATAATTTTTTGTGGAGACATTTAGTACCCAATAAGAACCCAATGTTCAAAATTTCAGCGTATTCCGTTGAAAAACGCGCCCAAGAACCCCAAAATACCGAAAATTGGGGGTACCCTTATATGGGGGATATCCGAAAAAATGACTAATATTTATAAAATGACTAATATTTATAATTAATGACTATATTGGGAACTCGTAATACTAAATTACAGCCAATTCGGTGGAAAAATACGATCAAAACATCCAAAATACTGAAAACTAGGAAGCACCGTTATATGAGCTCTATCAGAAAAATTGGACCTATATAATAATAAGAACGCAATGTACCGAATTTCAGTGAATTCGGTTGAAAAACACGCTAAAGAACCCCAAAATACCGAAAATTGTGGGGTACCCTTATATGGGAGCTATGCCTAAACGTGGACCGATATATCCCACCTTCGAACTTGACCTGCCTGCAGACAAAAGACAACCCTATGCAGAATTTCAGCACCCTATCTCAATTCCTTCAGAAGATAGCGTGATTACAACAGACGGACGGACAGACATGGCTACATCGTCTTAGAAATTTACCCTGATCAAGAATATATATACTTTATAGGGTCGGAAATGAATATTTCGATGAGTTACAAACGGAATGGCAAAATTAATATACCCTCCATACTATGGTGGAGGGTATAAAAATCCACGCCTTATGGTGGCCTAGAAAAAATATTCTGTAAAAATCCACGTCTTCTGACGGCCTAGAAAAACATTATTCTTTAAAAATCCACATATAGGCCTTTTATAGGTCCACGACTTATGTAGGCCCTTAAAAATATTTTTCTGCAAATCTACGCCTAGCCTAGGTCCTTAAAAATATTTTTCTGCAAATCTACGCCTAGCCTAGGTCCTTAAAAATATTTTTCTGCATATCTACGCCTAGCCTAGGTCCTTAAAAAATATTGCTTAACAAATCTACGCCCAGCCTAGGTCCTTAAAAATATTTTTCTGCAAATCTACGCCCAGCCTAGGTCCTTAAAAATATTTTTCCGCAAATCTACGCCTAGCCTAGGTCCTTAAAAATATTTTTCTGTAAATCTACGCTTAGCCTAGGTCCTTAAAAAATATTGCTTAACAAATCTATGCCTTATATAGGTCGTTATAATTTATATATTCTTTATCGACCTCCCCGCCGTTTTCCACTTAACCCCCCTCTTTTAAATTTTTGCTCATTATATATTTCGATTATTTCTCACCCATTGTCCTTAAAAAAATTTTGCCATTTGGTCATTTCGTGGTTTGACTTATTATTTTTTTCTGCTGATTGGAAAAATTTTCTATTGATTTGTGCTCGTCAGTTTTTTTTGTTGTTCATTAATTTGTGGTCTAATTGGAACATTTCGTTTTCAATTTTCAACTGCCTTTGTTATACTGTTGGTGTTGTTGTTCTTATTTTTTGTGCGGATTTTTGTTTTCGGCATTGTTTAGCCATTGCCTTTGTTTAGGTGTGGTATTATTTTAGGGCTAAACATGAGCTGCCCTAAACGATTAACAGTTGTGCGTTTTAAAAGAGCACAAAGAAAGGGGTGGTTTATTTTTGTAAATCTGTATTTACATTTTAATAAGATATGGATTTCTTTTTGTTCTCAGACATTTAAGGACCAATATATATAATTTCAAGGCTAAGTCCATGATGACACCAAATAAAAACATCTCGATTTTATTAATTTTTAAGGGTATTATTGACTTTTTCCGGAATTTAGAAAATATTTATATTTTTCATCGGTTTGAGAACATTTCTTTTTTAATTACTTAAAAAATTAAAAATTATTTTTTTCAGCCCCTCCTGACATCCTTCCCACATCTGCTCTTTTGTGGGCCACAGCTACACCTTTTGAACCTGTTCCAAAACCTCAACCAAAACACCCACTCTACACCTTAAGTGTTGAAGGAATATTTCGCTCCCCTGGTGAAATAATATTCTCTCAGTTATAATTTGTACTCTCCTTCCCCTTCCCCCTCCTCCTTCCATCCACCCAACATTCTCGCAACCCTTTCCCCTATCCATGAAATCATATTTTTTGCTCGTACCGACAAATAATTATTGTCGGTCTAATGAAACGTTTACATGTGTAAAATGTCAGTGTTGGTGAGTGTGTGCGTTTGTGTTTTACCCCTCCGCAAATGTTTCTATTGTCATCTGGGGACTGCTGTTAAGATTTCGTTGCGCTTGGACTCTTTCATGGCTGGGGATATAACCCAGCCGCTTAACGATAAAAAATTACAACATTCGTTATGGCACGTGGCCTTGTGGGAGGTGGAATGTAATTGTGTCGGTCGGTTGGTGTTTGAGTGTGTGTGTGTGGGATTTTGAAGAACAACTACATGAATATGAAAACTTATTTGTTGGAAGGTTGGATGATTGTTGCATCAGTGGTCTGAGAGGAGAGGGGGGAGGGTGTATGCACGAAATAATGAAATGATAGTGAGTGCGGTAAAAATATGTTAAAGATCTTGATAAATATCAGAACAAGGGAGGGTGACTAGCAGGGAAATATTTTTAAAAACTATTTCTTAAAAAATGTAAGCCCTACTTAAGACGTAGATTGAACAATATGTAAGGCGTGAATTTTAAAATGAATTTTCAAGGTCCTATATATGGCGTGGATTTTTTAAAATAATATTTTAAGGGCCAATATGTAAGGAGTGGATTAACAAAATTTAAGGGTCTATATAAGATGTGGATTTTTTAAAAGATATATTTTAAGGACCTATATAAAGCGTGGATGTTTTGAAAAATATTTGTATAGACCTATATAAGGCATGGTTTTTTTAAAACATATTTTTAAGGACCTACTGAAGGCGTTGATTTCTTATACCCTTTACCACACTGCAGTACAGGGTATTATGACTTTGTGCATATGTTTGTAACAGGCAAAAGGAAACGAGATAGACACATACTTC
>NW_026877693.1:0-22216 GCF_032173495.1 Musca vetustissima | reverse complement strand
CAAAGTTTCGTGAAAATCATAGGAACAAAACGTTCTGAAATTAGTATAACCTAACCTGTGACAAGTTTGCTTGAAATCGCTTAATATTTGGATAGAGCTTCCATATATATTTTCGCCCGATTTCAAGTAAATTGGTCATCAAACTCCTCATATTAGTCAGATTGACATCAAATTTGTCACAACGTACAAAATTAGACATAGAACTACGTAGTTGCGTTTTATTAGAAGTACAGACATAGACCAACGTATGACCTATTTATATTCTGTTTAATAGTCATGTTTAATATACCCATAGTGGTGAATATACCCATAGTGGTATCATATAGTCGGCCCCGTCCGACTTTACTACTTTCCTTACTGGTTAAATTATTTTTGTAAATGTAGATTTGGATGGGTATTAAAGGCAAATTTTTGGCGTTAAAAGGAATCCTTTTTTTAAAAAAATTAAAATAAAAATACTTAAAAATTTAATTAAATTACATGTTCATCAAAATATTTTCTTTTCTCGTTGCAGGTTAGTATCTTACTCAAATCTCATTTGGTATTAAAACACATTACCACTCCCTTAAATGTTGTTATGCCCGTAAGTCTGAATTTTTGATGTTCTCTATTTTTTTTTGTATCCTGTGGATAACTGACAACTGTCACAATTATAAACTTAGTCCAAACTAACAGTTTTTCAACTAACTAGATATGTCTATTGTTCGTTCAAATTTTTTGCTTGGAAAAATTCTGTATCAGAACCCAAAAAGAGAACAGCATCAAATTTGAAACTTAAAACAATGAAACATGTGATACAG
Source organism: Musca vetustissima (assembly GCF_032173495.1). Lineage (NCBI taxonomy): Eukaryota > Metazoa > Arthropoda > Insecta > Diptera > Muscidae > Musca > Musca vetustissima. The sequence goes on along the minus strand of NW_026877693.1, from coordinate 21,416 downwards.
ACAGTCACCCTCATCTTTTATTTTGTGAACTGCTGTAGGGTTTCATCTGCAGTTTGAATAATACAAAAAAATATTTTGTAACAGTTTATGCGACCTCATGTGTAAATGTGTTATACGAGGAGAAAAATATATTTATGACATACAGATGGAGATGTGGATTTACAAAAATTAAATTGTAAAGCTGCGGATTTTAAAGACTTTTTTTAAAGGGCCATTAACTGGCGTTGATTTTTTTAAAAATGACTTTTAATGGACTTGAGAGGTGTGGACTTCTTAATAATAATTTTTAAAGGACTACAAAAAACATTCATTTTTGAAAAATAATTTTTATACGACAAGAAAGAGGCGTCGATTATTCAAAAAAATAATTTTTAAAGGTCTAGAAATAGACGTGGATTTTTTAAAAATAATTTTTAAATGACTAGAAAGAGGAGGGTATTTTTAAAGGACTACTATTTTTTCAAAAATATTTTTAAAAGACTATAAACAGGCTTGGATTAAAAAAAATATTTTTGAAGGACTACGAACAGGCGGAATTTTTTTTACAAATTATTTTTAAAGGATTACAAAGAGGCGGGTATTTTTTACAAATTATTTTTAAAGGGCTATAAACAGGCGTGGATTTTTTTAAAAATTTTTCTCAAAGGCGTGTATTACTTAAAAATTATGTTTAAAGGCGTGGATTTTGAAAAATGGTTTTTAAAGGACTATAAACCGGTATGGATTTTTAAAAATACTTTCTAAAGACGTCGAATTTTTAAAGGACTATAAACCTGTATGGATTTTTAAAAATACTTTCTAAAGGCGTCGAATTTTATAATTTATTGAAATGATTTTAAAAGGACTATAAACCGGCGTGGTTTTTTTTTAAATAAAAACCAGTGTGGATTTTTAAGGCGTGGATTTTTAAAGGACTATAAACCTGTGGTAATTTTTAAAGGCGTGGATTTTTACCGGCGCGGATTTTCAAAGGACTAGAAACCTGAAGTAATTTTTAAATGCGTTTTTTAAAGGAATATAAACCGGCGTGGATATTTAAAGGACTAGAAACCAGTGTGGATTTTTAAAGGCGTGAATTCATAAAGGAATTTAAATCGGTGTGGATTTGTACCGGCGTGGATTTTTAAAAGACTTTAAATCGGTGTGGATTTTTACCGGCGTGGATTTTTAAAGGACTTTCAATCGGTGTGGATTTTTACCGGCGTGTTTTTTTAAAGGCGTGGAATTTTAAAGCACTATAAACCAACGTGGTTTTTTAAAGGACTAGAAACCGGTGGATTTTTAAAGGCGTGGATATTTAAAGGGCTAGAAACCTGAAGTAATTTTTAAAGGCGTGGTTTTTTAATGGACTAGAAACCGGTGTGGATTTTTAAAGGCGTGGATATTTAAAGGACTAGAAACCGGTGTGGGTTTTTAAAGGTGTGGATATTTAAAGGACTAGAAACCGGTGTGGGTTTTTAAAGGCGTGGATATTTAAAGGACTAGAAACCTGAAGTAATTTTTAAAGGCGTTTTTTAAAGGAATATAAACCGGCGTGGATATTTAAAGGACTAGAAACCAGTGTGGATTTTTAAAGGACTATAAACCGGTGTGGATTTTTAAAGGCGTGGATTTTTAAAGGACTATAAACCGGTGTGGATTTTTAAAGGCGTGGATTTTTAAAGGACTATAAACCGGTGTGGATTTTTAAAGGCGTGGATTTTTAAAGGACTATAAACCGGTGTGGATTTTTAAAGGCGTGGATTTTTAAAGGACTATAAACCGGTGTGGATTTTTAAAGGCGTGGATTTTTAAAGGACTATAAACCGGTGTGGATTTTTAAAGGCGTGGATTTTTAAAGGACTATAAACCGGTGTGGATTTTTAAATGACTATAAACCGGTGTGGATTTTTAAAGGCGTGGATTTTTAAAAGATTTGTTTCGACGGTATAGATCCGTGACCTATAATATTTGTTTAGAAGCCTTGGAAGGCTTAAGGCGTGGGTTTTTATATATTGTCGATCTTTAAGATTTGTTTGTTTGGCCTAAATGCGGGGATTGTTAAATATTATTTTAAAGTATTGAGGGGATTTTGAAATATTGTTTAGAGGCATCAGTTGGGGATTTCTTAAGGCCTCATAGAGTCGAGGATTCCAAAGGCTTCGTTCGTAGAAAGCGTGGATATTTAAAAAACTAATTGCTAAAGCCTCGCTGATCTAAATGCGTGGATTTTTGCAATGCTTCGAAACGCGTAGATATTTAACAAATAACTAAAAACGCTATATGAGTGGTTTTTAACACCTTGAAAGGCATGGATATTTAACTAATTAATTTTAAAGGCCTCTGAGAGACCATGTTTCGAAGGGCGTATGTTGTTTATTCACCAACGTTCCGGAACGGCAAAGTCACTTCTGCTCGGAAACGCGGCTAGGATAGTCAAAATAATTATAAAGGAAATTGACCTTTACTATACCCTATACTATAACTGAATATGGACCGATGTACTAATTACAGCCAATTTTGTTCCCAAACGTTCCCAAAATAAATTCTTATATATGGGAAATTACAAAAATCTTTTAAATTCCTTGAAGCTGAGGTTTGCAAGGTTATAACTCGCGAAATTTGAACATATTCCATAAAATTTAAATTCATTTCTATAAAATGAAGTGTTCTTGTCAAAATCTTAAAATATTGGTAATAAATAATAAGTTGCGTGGAAGCTGTGATGGTGGTAATGTGAAAAAATGGGTGAAAATGTGTTGAAGCCAACGAGTTTTTTTGTGTTCCTTCCTGATTTGTGGCTAAACTACACAACGCACGCACATGTGATCAGTGACTAAGTTGCAGAATACTCCATGGACAATTTGGTTCTAATGTATGAGTTTTCGATATAATCACTGCATCCGCCCAAAAAGGATGCTGACATTTTGAAGCCGGATTTTCGGTGTTTTTTTTAATTTTTCTTATAATTAGGATGCTAATGCTAATGGACTAAACTAATTATAGGATTGTAGAACTCGTGATTTTGCTTCGTTTATTGTATATCTCATGTATGTGCTCACCGTAGCTTCTTTGCAATTGGATTCCAAAGACGAAAATTTGGTGCGTAATTTTTTATAAAAAAAACATATTTTTTGAGTCTAAAATGAAGAAGGTACATTCAAACCCCGCGTGATTTTAGTTTTTTTACGTGCCGGATCTAATGAGCCCATCCATGTTCAATTCCCCCCAATAAAAAGGCGGATATAGGTACCTTGAATGTGGGAAAATCCGCAAAAACTTACTTTGACAAATTCGCGTATATAATCGCGCATTACTTCGAATTGATTTCATATACATTCATGCGTGTGTTATCATATTCGCGAATCTGTGTGAAAATAGGTCAAAAATATATCGATACGCGAATAATATGCGTATTTTATCAAAAATCGATTGTGGAGGCACATCCGCGGTACTTAACCGATCCTTTTGTGTATTTTTATAGGAGAATACTGAAATCGGATGCGCATAAAAATCGTATGCATGTTGCGCAATTTTTATGGTTTTCGCATAGTAAAGTGCATCGAGCGGCACACTTTGGCCGCTTAATGAAACCTGAATGAAAATGCATAATTATAGGAAAAGATTGATTCGGTTTATACGAAAACCGCATGCGCATCAACTGATTTCAACTAATACGCGAATTGCATGCTTTTCAATATTGATCATTTTATGAATTGTAAGTGCAATGTATTTAGTTACTTTTAACGATGAAACTCTTATTAGATGAATTTACCGATATCTAACAATCATCTAAAAGAATTTGCAGAAAAAAGCATCGTATATTTTAGAAGATTAAGTCAAAACCGCATCCTCTTAACCATACTAAAAAATCGAAAATTAAAAAAAAAAAAAAAAAAAAAAAATTTGTTTTAATTCAAAAATTAATTTATTTTATTTTCCGATATCTTCATGCTTCTGTTTGTTTTTCGCGACTATTATACCATATTTCAATGTGATTTGACCAGTATGCAAAGAAAACAAAGGTGTTTAACCATTTGTGAAGAAATTCGCGAATTACAACGAATAGGAATTCATTTAATTTATATTTGAAATACAAGATTTAAAAGCGCTATAACTTTTGTGCGCAGCATCCGAATTTGTGAACGCGAACAGATTTCGAATCAGCATATTTTTCTTAACCTATGTACCAAAAATCATAATGGAATGTTAAAAGAATTTTGTAATTTCCCATATACTTTATGCCCATTTATTGGCTGTTAACGTTAAAAATATTTCAAATTTCAACAGAAAATAAATTTCTGAGTTGAAAATATTAATCCCGATCCATGACAATATTTAAATTATACATTGGTATATATATTTTTTAAATATTTCTTACTTTTTAGCCTGTGTGTGTGCACCTAACCATTTGTTTTAGTTTCGTTATTAGTCTTCGCTTCACAAAATCCCATATTCCCACTCCCAATCTCTGACAGTAATGAGATTAGCAAAGTTTTAAATTATAACACACTGGAAACAATTAAAACTTGGTCTAGCATAGGCTATGTTGCTTAATTTTGAACTCATGTTGCAACGTTTACTACTTCAATACAGTTAAAAAAAATGTTTTTTTTAATAGTTAATAATCGAACTTTTTCAAGTGGAAAAGATGCCTCTGTACTACACAACATTCCATATTACACTTCTCAATATTTGACCATTGGGATTTTTGCAATTTCAAGGCATTGCGTACCTTGTGCCATCATTATGAATAATCCAAAGATAAAATAACTTAAATTCCTCTTTAAATAGCAATTTCAACAATTTGATATCTATCTAATCATTCCTACCACCATCTACAAAATGCCATCCTTTCTAGGAATCATCTGCTAGATTTTTCTATGATTAATTGCTTCTAAAAGCTAATATTACAACATCCCTTTCCTGCGATGCTTCTTCTGCATTTAATATAAACGACGCTGATGATGATGATGATTATGAAATATATTAAAGCCATTTGTTTGTGTCATTAACATTATGGTTGGTTGGAACTATCTACTAAAATATGAAAGAATGAAAACAAAAACTTTCAACAGATGGAAAATGAGGCCTACCACTAACTAATTAGTAAAATTCAGATTAAATACTTTTTGCTTTTTGTTTGAAGTCCGGAAAAAAAACATGAAGACGAAACGCATTACTCACAACCACCGTCTAAACTTTACTCAACCCATTCATAAAAGACAACCCATTCATTAGAGCCAACTAGAATGAAAAAAAACAACTCCAATATTAATTGCCTTTTTATACCCTACACAACTATGTTGTCAGGGTATTATAGCTTTGTGCAGCCCCAAATGTTTGTAACGCCGCGAAATATTGGTGCTAGACCCACCTTTAAGTATACCGATCGTCATATCTCGACTAGCTGAGTCGATCTAGACATGTGTGTCCGTCCGTCCGTCCGTCTGTCCATTATAATTTGTAAACACGATACAGGCCACAGTTATGGACCAATCTTCACGAAATTTTGCATGTAGGATGGGTTCTGGCCAATGAAGACCCCTATTGTTTTTGGAAAAGATCGGTTAATATTTAGGGGATGAAATGGACCAAATACTAAATTTTTGTCCGTTTTTCTGGTCGCTCCAGAGGCCGCAATTATGGCCCAAACACCTCGAATGTTTGCATGGAGAAGGGGATCGGGTCAGAGAATAAGCATGCATGTTTTTGTAAAGATCGGTCAATATTTAGCGGGTCAAATGGACCCTGACTTTTGTGTGAAAAATGACAAAATTTGTATTCTATGGCATATATATTTACTCCTGGAGGATGTAGACCCTAGGAGTTGATAACATATCCAAGAGGAGTGGTTGACCTTTAAATTGATACCAAATATAGTGATGTATCTACTCAGATGTGGGAGTTACAGTCAAATATTTACATGTGCTTACGTATTCAGATATTATTTAGTAATCCATTACCACATTAAAGGGAGAAATATCGCGCTGATGGCTGTGAAATTTTCATGAAGTTCCAGTTATGGTCAAGAACAACGCCTACAATTTTCGGTGATTATCAGATTAAAATTTTGGGATGAAATGGACCGAAAACATAATTTTTTGTGTGTTTTCGAGTAGAGTATAATCCGAAAATCACAACACACCCACCGTGAAGGTAATCTGGACAAGTAATTAGAAGGACTGTACAAGAGGGGGCTGTACCAGAGGAGGCAAATATCAGGAAATATTACTCAGACTCGGAATAAACATCCTCAGAAAGTTAGAGTTCGTGGTAGTTGTGTAGGGTATCGTATGGTCGGCCCCGTCCGACTATACTGCTCCGCTCACTGGTTTTAATATAAAAAATGAAATAAAATGAAAAAAGAGAACGCCAAGTTAATTTCTAAATGTTGGAACAAATAGAAAAGAGATACTTCCAACATCAAGTTCTTACACGTTTCAAACTCCATTGAATAGAACTGGACATTATAAGAACACAAATTAGTGTTTAAAAGGAGAATTAATTTAATTATAATTGGCTAGAAAATGCGGTTGCCAGTGTCAACAGAACATTCTGTTTGTATTGAAAATATTTTTTTAGATTTGCTTCTATAGGAAAAAAATATTGGACAGCGTATTTATGTAGAAACAATGTTATGTCGCCCAGACTTCTTTCTAAAGAAACACGGTAAATCTGAACCGATTTCAAGGCAATTTAATAGACGTCACTGTAGACTAAACGCTGTGCAGATCGGACACAAATTTTCACTTTGGGGAAATCTGACGAAAATATATCTGAACTGATATTCGTCCATTTTAATAGGTTTAGTCCCTGGGTCAGATATACATATTCAAAAATACGCATATCTGACCTTTAATGAAATCTTTAAAAATCCACGCCTCCAGCCCTTCGAGACCTTTAAGCAAATCCTCTCCTTCGGAGAATCCTTCTGAACAAATCTTGAAAAATGCACGCCTCTAGCCCTACGAGACCTTTACACAGATATTCATAAAGCGATGCCTTCAGCCCTTCCAGGATTATAAATGAAATATTTAAAAATCCACTGCTCTAGCCCTTCAAGTCTTTTAAACAAATCTTCTATTCCTATAAAAAATCCACGCCTCTTTCTAATCCTTTAAAAAATCCACCGATCCTTCTATTCCTATAAAAATCCACGCCTCTTTCTAATCCTTTAAAAAATCCACGCCTCTTTCTAATTCTTTAAAAAATCCACCGATCCTTCTATTCCTTTAAAAAAATACACGCCTCTTTCTAGTCCTTTAAAAATCCTCCCCTTCTCCCCATTCCTTTAAAAAATCCACCCCATCTACGCCTCTCTGTAGTCCATTAAAAACTATTTTGATCAAGTCCAGCCTCTTTATAAGCCTTTAAAAATAATGTTGATAAAGTCCACGGCTCTTTGATAAATTCCACGCCTTTATAAGCCTTTAAAAATAATGTTGATAAAGTCCACGGCTCTTTGATAAATTCCACGCCTCCTTTAAAAATAATATTGAAAAAGTCCACGCCTCTTTCTAGTCCTTTAAAAATAATTTTAATAATAAAATTGAAAAAGTGCACGCCTCTTTCTAGTCCTGTAAAAATAATTTTAATAATAAAATTGAAAAAGTGCACGCCTCTTTCTAGTCCTTTAAAAAATCCACGCCTATTTCTAATCCTTTAAAAAATCCATGCCTATTTCTAATCCTTTACAAAAATCCACGCCTCTTTCAAGTCCTTTAAAAAATCCACGCATTTTTTTAGTCCTTTAAAAAATCCACGCATTTTTTAGTCCTTTAAAAAATCCACGCCTCCTTCTAGTCCTTTAAAAAAATGTACGCCTCTTTATAGTCCTTCAAAAAAATCCGCGCCTCTTTCTAGTCCTTTAAAAATAATTTTAAAAAATCGACTCTTCTTTCTAGTTAAAAAAAATATTTGTCTTAATCTAGCCTTCAACAATTTATTTTAAAACCAGTAAGGAAAGTAGTAAAGCCGGACGGAGCCGACTATATGATACCCTTCACCATTATAGGTATATCCAACAGATGAAATCCTAACAGACGTCGCATTTTTGAAGGACCATTAACATGATATTACACATGTCATTCTGCAACCTATACTAAATTTTGGTCAGATATCGAGTTGCTTCTTACACAGGGACCGATTTCATCGAAACCTGTCACATGTTAGGTTACACTTATTTCAGTATGTTTTTTTTTCATTCGGGCTTTGGTACACCATTTACAAAAAATCGGAAGAAAAAATATATGGGAGCTATATCTAAATCTGAACCGATTTTCACAAAATTTAAAACACGTCTTTCTAGACTTAATTCAGTACGCTATGCCAAATTTCGTGCAAATAGAAGTATATATAGAGACTTTGGTGCACTATTTACCTAAAATCGGACGAAAATATATATGGGAGCTATATCTAAATCTGAACCGATTTTCACGAAATTTAACACACATCGTTCTAGACTTAATTCAGTACTCTGTGCCACATTTCGTGCAAATCGAAGGATATATAGGAACTTTGGTGCACTATTTACATAAAATCGGGCGAAAATATATATGGGAGCTATATCTAAATTAGAACCGATTTTCACGAAATTTAACACACATCGTTCTAGGCTTTTGAAAATATTTTTTTTTTAAATCGACGCCTTTACAAAAGTTAAAAAATCAACGCCTTTTTAGTCCATTGAAACATATACACTTTTATACATACCCCAAGAATAAATAAAAAAGTCCACACCTGTACATAATCCTTTAAAAGAAAAGTCTTAACAGACCACGCCTCTATGCACACCTTTAAAAGAAAATTTTAAAATATCCACGCCTATTATCTATTCTATTCCTTTGAAAAACGTTTGTTACTCTTCTGCTATTGCCCTAAGTTGCTATTAAATATATTTTTGAAACGCTCGGGTCTGCATCCCCTCGAGGTTGTAAAGTAGTTTTTTCTCATCCTGTTTCTTATCGTATAAATAAAACGACTCTATTGTTATGGTTACAATTGAATTCACAGACTTTATTCTTCATTCGGAATGGACATTCAAAGTGAGTGAGTGTATGCTGGTAAATAAATAAATCGTAGTCAAGGCTATATCTCGGGTCAGTGTAGCCGATCCACATTCATCCACTTGGTTTATATTGATCAGCATAATGCTATTTTCCACCAATTTATATTTTTCTGTTTCAACGTCTATGACTTTTTGACTTCAATTATTTGTTCGATACTCAGACAGAGAGTGTGTATGTGTGTCAGAGGATATTTGCATTGTAATTGTTGACAATAACAACAACACTGATTAGGATAAGAATTGTTATTGTTCCAGTTTATTGACAGATGTTAAGTGTTTATATGTAAAGTAGTTGGTTTAATTGTGTTTTTTCATTCCATTTGCAACACCTCGAAATATTTACCGGAGGGCCCATAAGGTATAATATTGATCAGAACTCAATTATATAACAATGTAGCCATGTCAGTTCGTCGATATTTTGAAATCACGATAATGAAAATGGGATCTATCGGTCCACTTTTAATATAGTCCCAGTATTCTCTTCCAAAATGTCGGTATTTGGGACAAATAGCTCAACATAAATGGCTGTAATATGGTTTACGCTATATGTGTTTGTTAACGTCTAGAAATTTTGTGGAGTTTGGTCAACATCTGTAAACCAATTTGGTTGCCATTTTATAATTTGAATTTTAATTGGATTGCAATTTTCTCTTCCAAAAATTTGCAATATTGACTTTGATTTCGAAATAGTCTCTCTATTAATCGTTGATTTTAGGATTTCTTACACGTTTTTAAACCGGAGCGGCTGTAATTTAGTATTTGGGATTCTCTTCTGGTAGAAAATTTTCCTATAAAAAAGTATCAATACAAGCTCAAACTTCGAGGAGTGCTCCATATAACGAAACCCTTTCATTATTCGGTTATAAAGGACCGTAATAACACGGAGGTCAATATTGATATTTTTATACCCTTTACCACACTGTAGTACAGGGTATTATGTCTTTGTGCATATGTTTGTAACAGGCAAAAGGAATCGAGATATAATCACTTTCTGAGTCGGTTTATGCATGTCCGTCTGTCGGTCCGTTCTTGTATTTGTGTGAACAAAGTACATGCCGCATTTATGATCCGATTTGGATGAAATTTGGCACATATCACTTGTTTGGCCCAAGGACGAACGCTATTGAAATTGGAGAAAATCGGTTAAGATTTAGATATAGCTCCCATAAATAGTTTCATCCGATTTTATGTAAATGGTGCACCAAACTCTCAATATTGGGCCGATTGAGACAACATTTTACACAGGGTGCTGAATTACATCTAGATTTATATATGCCAAGTTTTTTTTTTTTTTTTTTTTTGAAATCGGTTCAAATTTTGATTTAGCGGTTTTATGTAAATTGTGCACCAAACTCCTCAATCGGAGTAATATCGAGACAAAATTTTGCACAGAGCATTAAATTAGGTCTAGATTGATATATGCCGAGTTTTGTTGAAATCGGTTCATATGTAGATATAGCTCCCATTTATAGGTTAATAAATGGAGTATCATAATGCCAAAATTGGTCCGATTGAGAAAAAAGTTGTACTGATTAGGTCCAGATTGATGTACGTGAAGTTTTGTTGGAAGCGGTTCATATTTAGATATAGCTCCCATATTTAGTTTCCTCCGATTTTATGTAAATGGTGCACTGCCAATGTATGTCCGATTGAGATAAAAGATTGCACAGCGTATGTGTACTTTACGCAGTTAATTTCGTCCGATTCCATTTTAATGGTCCTCCAAAGTTTCTATGTCCATTCTCTCTAATGGATATTGTACATATGAGAAACTCTTGTATGGATCCAAAGTGGTGAAGGGTATCATATACTGGTTTAGTAGAGATATTTGACAGCCAATGAAAAAAAATAACAAATTACAGCCAAATCGGTGGAGGGTATAAACATGGGGTTATATGGGAAATACCCCGAAAAGGAAACTAATATTAATAAAATGCGCTAAACCGATCAAAAAAAATTTGGTTGCCGTTATATAAGGGCTACCCAAAAAAATAGACCAATATTGATAGCTTTTAGCGGGAAGATTTGGTACCTGATTAGAACCAAACATACCAAATTACAGCCAATTTCATTTAAAAACTTGTTCAAAATACTCAAGATCTGCATATTTTGTGGGGTACCTTCTTGTGGGGGCTACCCCAAAAAGTGGACCATTATTGATAATTTAGTGTGTGAAGGTTTGGTACGCAATGAAAACAGAAACTGCAAAGTTACAGCGAATTCGGTTGAAACACACTCAAAAACCCCAAAATACCGACATTTTGGTGGTACCGGAAAAATAGACCGATGTTGGTAATTTTTAATGGAGAGATTTCGTACCGAAATCGTCCGAAAACACGCTCAAATCCCAAAATCATCGAAAATGGGGGGTACCGTTATATGTTGGATATAGGTAAATTCTTCAAACCTTCATTAGACCACAGATCTTTTATAGACTGGAGACCCACCCCAGACAGTCTGTAGATAGATTACCGTCCACAGGTCATACATACATAGAAGACCTTACTCTGATTTTATATAGGCCAAATAACTTCACAGTCCTTCTTGCTCTAACAGAGCTATGGAATACATTTCACCAACCTCATATGTGTCGAAGACTTTTCATGGAAGGCATTCCACAGTGAATAAAACCCAGAAGGACAGATTCGCCATAGGTCAAGTCTTTAAGTTATTTCGGGTAAGTTATAAAGTTATTTTCTGGTAACTGAAAGGTGCATGATAAAATACCTTTATATCTTCGGGGGTGAAGGTTGTTTATGAGATGACATGCCTTCAATCAATTCCAATGAGGAATTTTTTTAAACCTTGAGACCATGATCATATTTTTCCCCTTGTTTTCTTAAGTCGTATACTAAATACCCTAAGACTAAATGACGTCCAAATGTTCTGCAAACATGTCAGACATGAGATTTTCGATAGATTTCCAAAAGACGAGAAATCGATATTAACCGACCTTTTCCACTTTTAAGCGATCCTTGCTCAAAACTTATACATACGAACACTAATTCGTAATTTTCCAACCTAAACATCAATAGTAAATAGTCCGATCGATTTGAAATATTTTAAATGTTCACATCATGGCGAAGGGTATACATAGTTCGGGCGGACCGAACTTAACGACATTTAGACTTGTTTTTCTTTCTATTGAATCTAAAGATTTAAATCACTTCTAAGCTAACTTTTCATTGCTGGTGTTAGGTTTGAGTTTTGTTTGTATATATGTACATACAAATAAGTGTATAGATTTACATGACATGTAATTGAATCCATAGAAAGAAACCGGAGAGTGGGGTATGGTGATGAGTATTTTAGATGGGTGGCAACTTCCAAAACACACACACACTCTACCTTTTTCATCAGAAAATCCGTTTTTTGTTTGTTAAATTTTTTTGTGGCTCCACAACGTCCAAAATCAAAATGTTCGACGCAAATAAAATGAAATTGCTTTAGCAACGACGATAGAAACGTAGCAAACGTTTGATTTAGGAACACAAATTTAAAGCAATTACGGCAATTGGCATGCATTCAACAAATTTCTTGTGTTGTTTTAGTTTTCTGTTTGCTACGAACTGCCAGTAGCCATGGCCACCACAGTATCCTAGATCACCTTACACACACTAACACACCGATTCAAAAATAATTCGAATGTTTGCTTAAAAATCACCAGGCACCAGGTAATGCTGTAATTGTAACCACTTTTCGGGCTAAGCTAGTTTGTGGCTAGGATTTGGATGTTTTTTCTGTGAATGGTTTTGGTATTCATTCATGCTATGGGTTTTTTGTGTTTTTGTTGCTTTTGTTTATAATCGTATCGTCTTTCTCCCCAGCTTTTATGGTTTGCCAAATGTTTGCCTTTGTTGTTCTATTTGATTATAATTTCCATTGCTTTTATTGGCAAAATACATTTAGCGGCTATTAAAACGCATGGTATTTTAATTTTGGAACTTAAATTGTACACCAGCGATTATTGTTTTGGGAAATATTTAATTTATATGTTACGGGTTTTGAGATTTATTTAGGAACATATCAAATATGCAACTAAAGCCATAATTAAGTTCTTTACTAAAACTAAAATACACAAATTCTGCAGACGTATTTTTATCATTTTGTTTTTATACCCTCCACCATAGTATGGATGGTATATTAATTTTGTCATTCCGTTTGTAACTCATCGAAATATTCATCTCCGACCCCGTAAAGTATATATATATATAAATTCTTGATCAGGGTAAAATTCTAAGACGATCTAGCCATGTCTGTCCGTCCGTCGGTTGTAATCACGCTATCTTCTGAAGGAATTGAGATAGGGTGCTGAAATTTTGCATAGGGTTGTCTTTTGTCTGCAGGCAGGTCAAGCTTGAAGATGGGATATATCGGTCCACGTTTAGGCATAGCTCCCATATAATGGTACTCCCCAATTTCCGGTATTTTGGGGTTCTTGAGCGCGGTTTTCAACCGAATTCGCTGAAATTTGGTACATTAGGTTCTTATTGGGTACTAAATGTCTCCACAAAAAATTACAAATATAGGTCCACTTTTTCTGGTAGCCCCCACATAAAGGTACTACAGAATTTTCAGTATTTTCTGGGTTTTGATCGTATTTTTCCGCCGAATTGGCTGTAATTTTGTATTTTGAGTTCTTAATAGGTTCCAAATCTTTCCACAAAAAATTATGAATATGGGCCCATTTTTTCGGGTAGCCCCCATAATAGGGTACCCCTAGTTTTCGGTATTTTGGGGTTCTTGAGCGCGTTTTTCAACCGAAATCGCTGCAATTTAGTATTTTGTTTCCGTATACGGTAACAAATCTCCATACCAAAAAATTTTTAATATTCGCCCCCTTTTGGGGTAGCCCCATATAATCCCCTTTTTATACCCTTCACCACTCAGTGGTACAGGGTATTATGTCTTTGTGCATATGTTTGTAACAGGCAAAAAGAAACGAGATAGACACATGGTTCCTTTTGAAAATATGCATAGAATCACTTTCTAAGTCGATTTATGCATGTCCGTCCGTCCGTCCGTCTGTCCATCTCAAATTGTAAACTAAGTACAGGTCGCATTTATAATCCGAATTGGATGAAATTTGGCATAGGTCATTTATTCGGCCCAAGGACGAACACTATTGAAATTGGGAAAAATCGGTTCAGATTTAGATATAGGTCCCATATACATATTTAGCCGATTTAATGTAAACGGTCACTATATATCTTTCGATTTGCACGAAATTTGGTACAGCCTAATCATTTAGGTCTAGAATGATGTTTGCCAAGTTTCGTGAAAATCGGTCCAGATTTAGATATAGCTCCCATATATAGTATCGTCCGATTTCAGGTAAATGGTGCACCAAAGTCGCTATATATCTTTCGATTTATACGAAATTTGGCATAACGTGCTGAATTGAGCCTAGAGTGATGTCTGCCAAGTTTCGAGAAAATCGATTCAGATTTAGTTATAGCTCCCAAATATAGTTTCGTTCGATTTCATGTAAATGGTGCACCAATGTCGCTATATATCTTTCGATTTATACGACATTTGGCATAACGTGCTGAATTGAGCCTTTAATGATGTCTGCCAAGTTTCCTGAAAATCGGTCAAGATTTAGATATAGCTCCCATATATAGTTTCGTCCGATTTCATGTAAATGGTGCACCAAACTCCCTATATATCCTTCAATTTGCACGAAATTTGGCATAACGTACTGAATTGAGCCTAGAGTGATGTCTGCCTTGTTTCGTGAAAATCGGTCAAGATTTAGATATAGCTCCCTTTTATTATAGATTGATTTTAAGTAATTGCCGCACCAAGGAAGCAATAGGCTGATAGGAACAAAACGTTCTGAAATTAGTATAACCTAACCTGTGACAAGTTTGTTTGAAATCGCTCAATATTTGGATAGAGCTTCCTTATATATTTTCGCCCGATTTCAAGTAAATTGGGCCTCAAACTCCTCATGTAGTCAGATTGACAACCAATTTTGCACAACGTACAAAATGGAGCATAGAATTACGTAGATGTGTTTTCTAGAAGTACAGACATAGCCCAACGGATGACCTATTTATATTTATTTGAAGTCGATTTACATACTTTATGGATATCACATATTTTATTTCATCCAATTTCATGTTAATAGTCCTGTTTAATATACCCATAGTGGTGAAGGGTATCATATAGTCGGCCCCGTCCGCTTTACTGCTTTCCTTACTGGTTTATATTAAAATAGTTATCTAATTTGTTCCGCGTTTTGGGTTTGGTACTAAGACTCTGTTGTAATCATTTCATCTGCGGAGGATATCGAGATAAAAAACTAGGACGTAAGGTTTGATAATGAACTATAGCCCAGATTTAGGCCTAACCACTGTGTTGGACGTACCAGGAGTGGAGCGTTATTCCCCATCTCGAACTTGAACTAAGTTTGGAAGAAATAATAAGATAGGCAAAGTTTGGATGAAATCAAAATTTTCTGAAACGGATTTGGTCCAAAGAAACATGGGGTCTAGAACCAATATTTCGATGAGGCACATTTTGACTGTATCAAAGTGTATATATTCTTATTAGCCATCTGGCTGAGGGTATAAATATCCATTAAAATTGCTGAAATTTGTATTTGGTGTACATTATGGTTTACATAATCAGTCTGTAAAAAGGGCACTTTTTGGTCCCTATATTTTAAATTCAAGTACCTGTCAGTATATCAATGGTGGAGGGTATCCAAAGTTCGGCCCGGCCGAACTTAACGCTTTTTCACCTGTTTTTTTTATACCCTTCACCACACTGTGGTACGGGGTATTATGTCTTTGTGCATATGTTTGTAACAGGCAAAAATAATCGAGATATACCCATGGTTCCTTTTGAGAATATGCATAGAACCACTTTCTGAGTCGATTTATGCATGTCCGTCCGTCCATGTATTTTTTTTGAACAATGTACAGGTCGCATTTATGATCCGATTTTGATGAAATTTGGCACATGTCACTTCTTTGACCCAAGGACGAACCCTATTGAAATTGGAGAAAATCGGTTCAGATTTAGATATGTCTCCCATATAAAGTTTCGCCCGATTTAAGGTAAATGGTGTACCAACCTCCCCATATATCTTTCGATTGGCACGTAATTTGGAACAGCCTACTGAATTAGGTCTAAAATGATGTGTGCTAAGTTTCGCTAAAATCGGTTCAGATTTAGATATAGCTCTCATATATAGTTTTGCCCGATTTTAGGTAAGTGGTGTACCAAAGTCCCTATATATCTTTTGATTTGTACGAAATTTGGTATAGCCTATTTAATTAGGTCTAGAATGATGTGTGCTAAGTTTCGAGAAAATCGGTTTAGATTAGCTCCCATATACAGTTTCTTCGATTTTAGGTAAATGGTGCACCAAAGTCTCTGAAAATAATTCGATTTACACGAATTTTGCCATAGCGTATTGAATTAAGTCTAGAATGATGTGTACACCTCCTATATATATTTTTGTCGGATATTAAGTAAATTGTGCACTAAAGATCCATAGCTAGGCCGATTGACACAACGTGCTGAAATTAATATAAATTAATCTCTGGTAAGTTTGCTTCAAATCGGTTCATATATAGATATATCGTAGCTTGCATATATAATTTCGACATATTTATGTTAATTGTACACCAAAAATTCAATAGGTGTCTGATTGAGATTAAATTTTAAAAAGTGCAGCATACCGAATAGCGTGTGTCAAGTTTGCTTTAAATCGATTTACACAAATCTGTCCCACTGTTCGCAAACGAGGTTTCAGAAAGACAAAAATCACATATTTAAGTTCGTTCAATTTCATGTCAAAATTCCTTCAAAAAGGCGACGTCTTTTCGGATACGTATATAGAATATACCCAAAGACTGGGCCATATAGTCGGCACAGTCCGACTTTACTGCTTTCCTTACTGTTTTTTTACAAAATTGTAGTTTTATTTGTTATTACTTTACCTTAATTAAATCTTATATGTTAACATTTGTTTCTCTCTAGTACATTACCTTAATGAACAATTGTTTCGGCAAACATTCAAAAATATTTACTCAAAATATTAAAATAAATTTAACAATAAAATCATTAAATAATTGTTACTAATTAAATGTAATTTAACCACACATGTAAAGAATGTGAATATTATAAACATTTTATTTGTATTCATTATTTATTGTTTAATATTAGCTATTACTGCAGAAATAATTATTCATAAACGATTTACAATTAGATTAAAATATTGCTTTCTTTGATTTATAACTAAACGCCATAGACAGCACTAGTCATAGATATTTGCTTTGTGGCTTTTAAATTGATATCTGATATTATATTAGAAAACTTTATTTGATTGTGAAATCTTAAATAAGCATTTATTTGTTTATCAACATCTACAGATAACATCATCTGCTCGAGTGTGTGATGTGTTTGTTAAACATTAAAATTTGCTGTTTTTTTATAAACCAGTAAATATTCCATTCAAAAGTAAAACAAGTTTTTCTCTTTTACTATTATTGTCCATATTGTCATAAAAACTTATCCGCCATTGTATCCTTTCTATATCACAAAAAGGTTGCCACTTTTAATCTATTTAAACTACATAAAACAACCAGATTTGTGTTTAATCTGTGTGTGAATAGAATATACAACCAGATGAATAGCAAAATGTGTTAACTTGAATACTTTTTTATATAGAAAAAATAGAAATTTTAAATAATTATTATGATAATCGCCGTAGGGAATTTTTAAATATACCTCAAAAACTCAAACTTTGTTTCTGAAATTCCCGCTGGGCCCTAAGAATTATAGAGATGTGTTCTGGAATAATGCTTACAAAAGTTGATAAAATGTAAATTAAATTAAATTACAATATAGATAAAATAAGTAGTCCGAAGAAAGAAACTGTTAAAATATTTACGCTGGGTTGTGGGAGAAATATTGCAGAATCCTCCGAAAAAATGTGTGTAATATATTTGGGAAATATATTTTTAAAATGTACTCTCCGAGTCCTGGGAAGAAAATGTAATAACCACTCTGGGTCCCTTCGAAAACAGAAAGCATTTTGTTGAAATACCCACCCTTATCCCTGGAAAAATATTATTTAAATGTCCACGCTGTGCCCTGGGATAGTCCCTAGAAAAATAGTGTTAAATACCACCCTCGCTTGGTCCTGTGCTATTTGTTATTCACTCTGGGCTCTAGAATGAAATATTACTTAAGTTTTTGAACACGATTTGTTTTTCGTGACAATAAAACTATTTTCTGCGCTAGTATTTAAAGGGACCTCCCATTCTGGGGGTCAAAATTTTTTTTTTTTCATTTAATTCGAATCTACACTAATTCAAGGGACATTCTTGAATTACAATATTTCAAGAGAATATCTCAAGAACTCTTGGGGATATATCCGATTCATTGTGTCAGCATCAAGTGACGGCTAATGGGTTTCTCAAACTTTAAACGCGTTTTTCTTTTTTGTGAATGGCGGGCACGATAACTCAAAAACTAAAGCCAATCGGTTTTTTTGTAAAAAATCGGCGATTTTCCAAACAATGTTTTCAAAGGTCCGCCATTTTGTTAATTTTAGACCGAAGTCAATAATCCTAGTTCGTGCGAGAGACAGACATGTGCTCTTTCTAACACCGTTGGAATTTTCGGATTCCGATGTTCCAGTGGGGAGTTATCATTCCCTTAAAGCAATTATCCCAAATAGGATATGGCCAAAATTGGACGTCGCTACATAATTTTAAATTATTCTTTTCGTACAGAAAGAGCTGACCACAAATATTTTTTTAATTTTTTTAGATTTATCTTATTATTTGTTTCGTCTATTTGTATTAAACATAAGCTCTAAAACATTTTTTGTTTGTGCCAAACATTAGTTAAAGTCCACACTGCAAACAAACATTGTTAAAATATCCATTTACCATCCTATCATATACCTTAAAAAAATATTCACTATTTGCCGAATTTGTCAAAATACGTTTAGAAGTTTTTTCTACATTGAAGGTACCCATATCCGCTCATTAGATTCGACACGTAAAAAAACTGAAATCACGCGGAGTTCAACGGCACTTGAGTGGACCTTCTAAAATTAGACTAAAAAAATAGGTTTATTATAAAAATGTACGCACCTTATTTTCATCTTTGGAATCTAATTGCAAAGAAGCTACGGTGAGCACATTCATGAGATAGACACAAAACGCAGAAAATCACGAGTTCTACAATTGTATAATCAATTTAGTCCATTATCTGGTTGCGCGTCCTGATTATAAGAAAAAATCAAAAACACCGAAAATCCGGCTTCTAAAAGTCAGCATCCGTTTTGGGTGGAAGCAGTGATTATATCGAAAATTCATACATTAGAACCATATTGTCCATGGGGTATTCTGCAACTTAGTCACTGATCACATGTGCGTGCCTTGTGTAGTTTAGCCACAAATCAGGAAGGAACACAAAATAACTAGATGCCTTCAACACAGTTTCCCCCATTTTTTTTACATTATCACCATCACAGCTTCCACGCAACTTATTATTTATTACCAATATTTTAAGATTTTAACAAGAACACTTCATTTTATAGAAATTAATTTTAATTATATGCAATATGTTCGTATTTCGTGAGTTATAACCTTGAAAACCTCAGTTTAAAGGAATTTAAAAGATTTTTGTAATTTCCCATATACCGAATATATAATCATAGGTTTTGAAAAAAAAAATCAAAATGTTCTTGCATTTTTTTAGAATAGATATTTCCCAGTACTTTTTTCGGCTATGCGCATTCAAGTAACATGAATATTAATAAAAATGCTTTAAAAATACACGCTTATATTTGTCCTCGAAAAACTATTCTTTAAAAAATCCTTTAAAGAATAATCTTTAAAATAGTCACTCTTATAGTGGCCTCGAAAACATATTTTTCAAAAAAATCCACGATTTTAATTAATTTTAAAATTAATATTGTTGTTATTCTTATCCATTTTTGCATTCCATCCTAGCCTCAATAAACGTTTACCTAACCCAGACATCCTTAAAACTGAAACAGACCCAATCCTTTTTTACTAGTGTATGACCACTTAAAGGACAAATTGTTGATTTACACTTATTGTCACTGAAAGTTTTTTCATTTCATTTGTACGTTCGTTATGCGTACATTCTGTCTACTGATCCATATGAACATCAGATGCATATCCTTTGAGAGTGTGGGGTGGGTTACCACTTGTTACAAAAATAACAGAGCAGCAGCAGTTAGAGCAATTACAACAGGTCTCACTTGCCTCAATATGTCGGTAGACATCAAAGATTGATGAGATAAAACTATCACGGAAGTTTGTCTAACTACGCGTTTTTACGATGTGTTCTATTTATATGTTGTTCCATTTAAGGTACTACGGATAGGAGATAAAAATTGATGTCTGATGTCACAATGAAACTTCTACAAAAGGCAAATGTAAATGTTAAAATATGGATGCGAAATCCGAAGTATAAGTATAAATAGTATGGAGATAACATTTAAATCAATTTTAAAAATATATATACATGCTATTAATTTTTATGACAATATACATTTAAAAATAATTGTTTATAATAATTTAAAATCTTTCATTTAATATTTTTCGTCCCATACAAAACTACTATTTGACATTTTGTAATGTTTCCAGAAATATGTATCTGTATGTTTGGTGAATTTTGCAAAATATTTTCGTAAATTAAGTGCGAATTTATCACGTTCTTGTAATTGAACTGATTCTATCTGTTCAATATTATGGCAATATGTATGGATAAGAATGACTACCATAACTTTGTGACAACATATACAGTAGCGAGCACAAAAAGTGCAATGGCGATTAAAATTATGCTTAAGTTTTATATTTTCAGAATTTTTTTTACTATTGTAAAAAAAATTATTTTCGTAAACCGAATTTTGAGAACTAACTACCATTATTTTGAAACAAATTTAATTACATATCAAATGACCAAAGCGTTGCATTTTTAGGACTCGCTACTGTATACGACTTTATTTACATCTTTCGACGTGATGTCGTTTTTTAATGTAAAAAATATTCACATTTATATAAAATGAATAAAAAACGGACGTACAAATAACAGCAGTGGCCATACGACACCATAAATAACGAACCAATATTAACATAATTTATTAAACTACAAGCCAAGAATGTGCAAACAAAAAGCCAGGGATATTTTTACATATGCCTAGATACATATACATGTGTAGATTAGGGTATTCAGGACACAGAAAAAATCCTTCTAATAATTCCACGCCTCTACTTACTTACTTAGTTGGCTTGTTGCAGAACGGTTGTTCCATAAGCCGAGCTTAAGAGGGATTTCTAGGCGCGTCGGTCTTGTGTGATGTTGT